>NW_015175993.1:176064-228425 GCF_001447785.1 Gekko japonicus | reverse complement strand
GGGGGGGGAGTGGGGGCGGCACGAGACCGGCCGCGGGGGCAGCGTGCCAAGGGACAATCCCCGTGTCGCCGAGGGCGAGAGAATGGAAAAGCGCTCTGCGCTTCCTGGAAGGCCTTTGGAAAAGGTAGCATGGGGAAGGCGGCTCGCCTGCACCTGTTACAGGAAACAATGCCCCCCCCCCAAGCCAAGGGGCAGACAGAGAGGTATTGATTTCTGAACACCCTTTGCGCTTTAGATCCACCGCAAGAAGGGCCTAATCGCAAGGGTGGTCTTCCTCGGCTTCTGAGGGGCTGCCCTGGGGGCCACAGAGGAATGAATCTCCCTCCCCCCCCCTTTTAAGTGCAGAAATGCAAATGCACAACAGCAAGATTATCAGCGTCCAAAATATTTTAGACCAAAATTCAGCGACATTAAGTGCCACTCCGCTATTTTAAAAACTAAAACCAACTGGCTGTGATTTGTCACTGAAGGGTGTTTTTTTGCTTCTGCCTACAGCAATGTGTTGCGGTGATCCAATCCATGTTTGGCCCCAGATGTTCACAGAGTTCAGTCTTGCAGATAAGAGGCCCATAAGCTGCTACTTTAGGTAGCGGCCTCGTTTGCAGAAGCAGGATCTTCCCGCCTAACTCATGAATATCCTGACTGGGACTTCACTGTGTGTCACCTGGCCCTTCAGCATCTTTGAAAAATGCATACAGTTTTAATTCTATTTACTTCATTTATATCCCACATTTCTCCCCAGTAGGGACCCAAAGTGGCTTACATCATTCTCCTCGCCTCCATTTTATCCTCACACAACAACCCTGTGAGGTAGGTTAGGCTGAGTGTGTGTAACTGGCCCACCCTGCAAGCCTCCATGGCAGAGTGAGGATTCGAATCTGGGGTCTCCCAGATCCTACTCCAACACTGTATCCACTACACCACACTGGCTGTCTCTGGACTGTATCACACATGCACATTTAAAACTAATTATTACTGTCATTTTGCTGCTATAAGAAGCTAATTGTAAATGCTACCAACTTAAGTCGCAAATAATCAGAAGGACATTAAGGAATAACCACCCTTCACTTACTATCATATCCTGCTGTTCATATTTTTTTATATATACACAAGGTTCTGCAATCATTAAATAATTTGAGGCAATGGGATTTTTCCCCCCTCTGTGAAAGGCTCCATGCCAGAGTTTCCAGCCCTCAGTACCACGAAAATAAGCTTCTTACTACAGAAGAATCCATTTTCATCTTTTGGTTAACTCAGTCATCAGCACAAGGTTTTCAAGTACAAATGCGGAGTTCAAAGACTTCAGACTCTTCAGAGACTTGGTTCCTTTCTCTTTTTCTCTCTCTCCCACACGCACATTTCTACATCCTGTTAGCAAATGAAGTCGGCTTGCCAAAACGAAACGTACATTCCAACAGAAAACTGGAACACCTCTTCAAAGGACATTTAAATAGCGATGCTTTAAACATCTGGATGCATCTGGACAGAAGCATCTTTTCCCATCAACCAATGTTTCCTGTGGGGACAGTGCGCCTTAATTATCCTAGCAGCTATTTTAACTCCTCAAAGGTCATTCTTGCCAAAGGGGAGAAAGGAATCCGATTCCTCTGAAAGAAAATGGGTTAAATGTGAGTTAAAGATTCTGACCCACAAATTCTCACTGAATAGACTAGCCTGGTGTTTAGAGGCATTGTATACACAGTTGTGTTATAGTACCACTACATCAGCAAGGTAGAAAGGGGGGTGAAGCACTTGCAGTACTTATTCTGGTACCTGGAACTGCTGGACATACCACTAACGGCACCACATGCATAGCCTGGTGTGCTGGTACCAGATTACCATTGCAAAGTGTACTACAGTGCATGCATGAACTTGGGAAATATATAGAATATGGCACTGGACCCAGATTTCACCCAAGTAACTCAGGCTCTTGCTTTCCTTTTTTCTTTCTTACCCTTATGGATGTAAACAAGTTTGAAAGTGTAAAGCAAGTATCTGGTGAAGAAACAGCTTGTCTTACAGGTGAGTCTCATAAGAACATAAGAGAAGCTAATGTTGGATCAGGCCAATGGCCCATCCAGTCCAACACTCTGTATCACACAGTGGCCAGAAATACCAGTGCCATCAGGAGGTCCACCAGTGGGGCCAGGACATTAGAAGCCCTCCCACTGTTGCCCCCCCCCCAAGCACCAAGATGACAGAGCATCACTTGCCCCAGAGTCCCTATCTATACCTTGTGGCTAATAGCCACGGATGGACCTCTGCTCCATATGCTTATCTAATTCCCTCTTGAAGCTGTCCATGCTTGTAGCTGCCACCTCCTGATATTCTCTGATAGAGCTGCAAACATCCTGGTTTTCCTACTCTAGCACTGGCTGCATTGCTAGTGAAGAAACACTCTGATGCTGTTTGGTCATCTTTTATATAAATTGTGTGTGTGTGTCAATAGACAGATTTTTGCTTTATGGCCCACTCAGCCTTGCTGTGGTAACCAACCAAAACCTAAATGAACAGCCATTCAGACTATTGTCTCATTAAGTAACCAACTGTTTTGGGGTTTTTTTTTGGGGGGGGGGTATTCCTCATTCAATAAATAATTCATCCACTAGGAGATTTCTACTCTATGGTGACAGGCAGTTTTACAGTACTTTGAGGAGGACTGTTTGCACCATTCCCCGTTTCTTGGGACAAGTAAACTAGAAAAAGCGGCTTGTGAGCAGTGACTCTTAAGTCTTAGCTTCAGAGTAACAGCAAAAAACAGGTTGCTTACCTGAAACTACCTCTGAGTGGTCATCAGTGCAGTTTCATGTTTGCATAACCCGTGTGGGCACAGAAGGCATTTGTGCAAAGTTCTAGATTTCTAGCCCAAGAACTGACATTCAAATCCCATCTCCCAGAAAAACGGACAATCCTCCATATGCCTTTAGAGGAAAAACAAGCCCCTTCTTCATTCAGTTCCTTCGTACCGCCAGAAGAAACTCCTGTAAATCCGGGAGTTGGCGATGGGTTGTGTGACTACACACATGACTACTCAAAGAACACTGGTTACATAGAAAAAAACTCGTTTCCCTTCTTGGTAGTCTCTATGCAGTCTCAAATATGGGCGACAGCAAGCTGACCCACTGAGGATGAACTGCTAGGCTCAAGAGAAGACAGACTGTCTGGCCATACAATGGATCTCCCTTTGGTCAAACATCAACAATGTAGCTGGAGATTAATTTCAAGGATGGCCACCATTAATCACCTTTGCACATGTCATGGAAGATTCTGCCTCTGAGAAAACTAGTATCCCTAGAAATTGACAAGGTAGTCTAAGCTGTGACACTTGGAGGCAGGAGTTGCCTGTCCAGTTGATAGCACACTTAATAGCAGAAGTGAATCCTGACAAAACAGAGGTTCTCTGGGTTAGCAGAAATGCAGACCAGGGACTTCTTCAGCAGTTCGAGACCCGAATGTGCCACATGACGGAGTGAGCTCCCATCTCTAGTTCCAGCTCCTGCCAACCTAGCAGTTTGAAAGCAAGAAATTGCAAGTAGATAAACAGGTACCACTTCAGTGGGAAGGTAACAGCATTCTGTACGCCTTGGTGTTTAGTCATGCCGGCCACATGACCACAGAAACATCTTCGGACAGCGCTGGCTCTTCAGCTTTGAAACGGAGATGAGCACCGCAACCCTAAAGTCGGACTCGACTGGCTTTCGAGCAAGGGAACCTTTACCTTTTATACATCCCTTGAAAAACTAGGTTTGCAGCTTGGGAGTGCTACTCAACACAACAGTCACCTCAGAAAAACAGGTTACTGTGGTGGACCAGAGTGCTTTCGCCCAGCTTTGGCTGGTGCTTCAGCTGCATCTGTTCCTGGGTCAGTCTATCCCTTAAAAAGGTAAAGGTTTCCCTTGCTGGAAAGCCAGTTGAATCCGACTCTAGGGTTGCGGTGCTCATTTCCGTTTCCAAGCCGAAGAGCCAGCGCTGTCTGAAAACAATTCCGTGGTCATGTGGCCAGCATGACTAAATGCCAAGGCACGTGGAACGCTGTTACCTTCCCACTGAAGTGGTACCTGTTTATCTACTTGCAATTTCTTGCTTTCGAACTGGTAGGTTGGCAGGAGCTGGGGCCAGAGACAGGAGCTCACTCCATCATGTGGCACTCGGGTCTCAACCTGCTGAACTATCGACCTTCTGATCTGCAGCTCAGCGTCTTAACCTCATCTAGATTGGACTTTTTCAATGCACTCTAGTTGGGGCTACCCTTGACGAGTGTTTGGAGGCTGCAGCTAGTGCAGAACATTGCATCTAAACCACTGGTTGGGGCCAGCTATTGGGAGCATGTGACCCTGATATTACACCCAACATGGCTCAGGACCAGGGTATCCGAAGGACCATCTTCTCCCATACATTCCTGCCCGGGAATTAAGATAACAGGGAGAGGTCCTCCTGTCAGGAACTGGTCTGGGGACGGTGCAGGGCATGCTGTTAGAGCTTGGAGTGAGTAGAGCAAGGGCACCAATTCACACCGTGTAGTCCCAGTACGGTCCAAAGTTGTGCACAGAGTCAGGCAGTCATCAGGAGCCTGGTCCAGAGGTCAGTGCACACAGAGCGGTCTGGAGGTCCGAAAGTTACTCACAAGAAGGTTCAGGGGTGATATATATAATTTTTATTTTTTACATAAATTCTACAAAACTACACACTAACTAAAATTACAGCTATACAACGACCATATATGCAAATAATATCTTAAGTCAAAGCTTTTCTCTTATTCAAGTTAAGAATAAAAATTCTACTCTTATTTCGATATGCAAAAAATTAAAATTATTGGCAATGCAAGATTATATAATGTAATATAAACATTTCTTCTAAAGTTTATGCTATTTTCTGCCTTTCCTTTCTTTCTTCTTGCTTTTATCGTCTCGGGGTGGTTTGGGTGCTACCGCTCCCAATTCTGATTTAGATTCTACTTCTGAGCTGCCATCTACAGATGTTTCGTGGCTTTCCAAGCCATGCAAACTGTCCAGTTCTCCTTCTTCTTTGTATCCTTTTTAGGTTTCTGATGTCTTTTCAAAAACTGCTTTATTTTAGTAAAAGAGTCAATCTTTTCTTTTTTTGCCTTTGTAGTTGAACATCAAGCCTTCAGGTAGTATCCACCGGTAGGTAGTGGTATTTTCCCATAAATAGGTGGTTAAATTCTTGTATTATTTTCTCTTCTTCCTTATCTCAAAAGGAATGTCTTTTAGTATTCTGATGTCTTCTTCTTTGATTTTCAGTGTAGTCCCAGATGCTGCTTTCAATATTGCATCTCTTATAGATCTCTTAGAGAATCTGATGTATATTTCACCAGGCAGGTTTTTTTTCTTAATAAATTCTGAATATGTCCAGTAGATCATATCCCCCCTCCGCTTTTTCTTGGGGGCACCTGGGCTGGCATCTTACTCATGCTCCGCTTCATCAGGTAAAAAAAAGTATTTTTGTTTTCACCGGATCAGTTGCTCGCTGGTCCGTTATGCTCGTCTCATGCCCAAAATGGTTCCATGGCGGTGGGGACCTATAAGGACAGGGGGGAGCCTCAATCCTTTGGCATCGGCCTTGGGAGAGGCACCCCCAGCATCCCAGGCTGAGAGCCCTCTACAAGGGCTCCGGGGGAGTCCAGAACCAGCCAGACCCCCCTCCCTACCACGAGGTCACGGGCCACTCTCTCCGGAGCTTCGGAGGAGCATGCTCGCCATCAACGCGCCGAAACCGGAAGTCCAGTGGCCGCAGTGTCAGAGGGATGTTGACTTGTTGCTTCCACGCCTGATTCGTCTTCTGTTTAACCATTTATGCTCAGCTCGCAGCTGGGTTGAGTTTTGCTAGTGCATGGGTGATCTTTCTGGCTTGTTAGCCCGAGATATCTCTGGGCTGCTAGGCGTGTGCTTTGCCTTCTAATAGTTCATACCAAGCCCCCTACTGCCAGCATCCCAGCAGCTCCAGGCATGGGGGGACGAGGCCGCCAAAGGAATCTTGTTCCAATCCGAGGACTTGGGCTTCTGGGGCGTTGCTTTCAGGTGGCAGCTCCTCTGTTGATCAGGTGACGGGGACTTCGGGTGACCTGGCCGTCAGTGGCCAGTTGTGAGCTGGGACCTGTTTCTGTTGCCTCCTTGCCCCCTGTAGCACGCCCAGCTTTGTCATGACTGACTATATCTTGCTGACCCATGACATCCTCCTGACTGCCCCACCAATCAAAGACGCTAATTTGGTGGATACAAAGAGCCTTTTTAGTGGCAGCCCCACAATGGCTCCGGCCTGGTGGAATCAGCTCCCACTGGAAATCGGCTTTGCGAGACTTTTTATCATTCCGCAACGCCTATACTATGGAGCTGTTCTGCCAGGCCTTTGGGTGAGGCGGTGGGCGTCCATCTTGGTTGGCCTCCCTGCTCTAGTTCCCAATCTACTGAAGTACCCATTTATTCCACCTATGTGGCCCTAACAGGTTTTTTTTATGTAATTGCTGCTACCTCCTGAATTTTACTGTTTTGATTATTTTAATGTAATGTAATTTTGTTGTAACGAGTCTCTGACTCGGTTTTATTGTGATCCGTCCTAAGCCCATTTTGGAGAAGGTGGAATAAAAATCTGAAAAATAAGTAAATAAATAATGAAATTATAGAACAATCACCCCATCTCTAGGAGGCAGCTGGACAGCTTGATTCAGGACTACATTTTATTAAAGCACTCCTAAACCGTGATTTTAAAGTTTGGCTTTATGATTTTTATGTAATCTTATTTTTTTGTATTTCATCAATATTGTAAGCAGCCTTGTCCTCCATATGGAAGAATGGTGGCTAATAAATAATTTCAATAAATAATATCTACTTAGGGAATCTTTGGGTGGACTGGAGCCCTTTCCCAGGTCATTAACGTAAGCGTCCCAGACGGGCAGTTACTATCAGAAGGACAGAGTGAAATGTAAATTTATGTAAAATGCACAGCTAATCAAGAAATGTGAAGAGTTTATTATCCTTTCTAAAGTCTTTGGTGGGGTGCAAGTAGAAAGATGAGGTTCAGTGTACATCTAAGATCATGAAGAGTCCACCATTTATCATCTTGCAAATGAGAGAAGAAAGTGAATTTAGGATTGCAGCCTATGTAGCTGCTGACACGTTTACTAAAGATTATTATTCCCCACAGTCAACCATTGGTCTGGTTTTTTTTAGTGTTTTAAAAGGAATGCAATTATTCTAAAAGTAAACATTAATTTTAAAAGGAATGTGCTAGGCACATTCAAAATGTGCCTTCGTTCTCCAGTTAGAAAATTAAACTGCTATCTTTCTGCCAGATGTAAATCATTCAAAATCTGGACCTCCTGATCACCCACAGGTAACTTGGCAACACAATTTTTCAGAACTGCATCCTTTATCCTACATAAGATACAGATTAAGTATCACCATGCCCCAGGTATTTGCATGTTTTTCCCCATTTTGCTTGTGAATGTTGGATTTATGCTCTGTGAATGCTCAGTGTTTATGTTCAAATTGCCCTTGCAGATAGTCTAGTGAAAAGAAAGACTCCAGCCCCCAATTCCTTCTAAACTCCAAGCTGCAGTTTGGTGAGTATAAAACAATTAGTATGCTAAGGAAAGCAACCAGAGAGTCTACAACCCCCAGAGTAGGCAATGAGAAGCCTCAAAAGGACCAAATCGTTCCCGATGAAGAGAAAGGGAGAAGCTCTGAAACGAACTCTCTGAAGTAGGCATGGGAAATGGTGAGGTCTGGAGTTCCCCCAGCAGTATGACTGATCTCCAGCCTACAGAGATCGGTTTCCCGGAAGGAAACAGCAACTTTGGAGGATAGACTCTATAGCAGGGGTGTCAAACTCATTTGTTACAAGGGCCGGATCTGACATGAATGTTACTTTATTGGTCCAGGCCATGTCTGAGAGGAGGAGGAGGAGGAGATTGGATTTATACCCCGCCCTTCACTCGGAGTCTTAGAGCGGCTTACAAACTCCTTTCCCTTCCCCTCCCCACAACAGACACCCTGTGAGGTAGGTGCGGCTGAGAGAGCTTTGACAGAAACTGCTCTTGAGAATGGCTTACCCAAGATCATCTGGCAGCTGCAAGTGGAGGAGTGGGGAATCAAACCCGGTTCTCCCAGATTAGAGTCCATGCACTTAACCACTCCACCAAACTAGTTCTCTGCCATAAAATGTAATGTCAGGTAGTGGAGATGCAAATTTTGTAAATGACACAGGCAAACCCAGTTAACAATACCAGCTTTTACTCAAAATACAACCAAAAGCAATTGAATCCTAGGCGTGAAAGCAATTGTTTTACTGGGGAGTCCACAAAGGCCTCCATAAATGTATTTAATCATGCGCAAGACTAGTTCCCCCCCCCCAAGGGATACCATACCCGTCCCTTGGCCATTTCCTTTCATTTCTTGACTACTTTGACCACACACACACACACACCTCACCATGTGCATCCGTGCACCGCCGAGCAGCCTCCTGCCTTCCCTCCCTCACACCAGTCGCTCGCGGGCCGGATAAGAGCCCTGGATGGGCCAGTTCTCGCCCCCAGGCTGTCTGTCTGACACCTCTGCTCTATAGCATCACATCCCTGCTGAGAGGTCCTTCCCCACACACTCCCCAAATCTCCAGGAATTTCCCAAGCCACAGCTGGCAACCCCTACTGATGCGGCAAATGTGGTTCGGTGCAAGATGAAGCGATGCACACTGGGGGGGGGGGAATCCTAAACCTGAAATATACATTGATGGGGTCTGAACTGGCTTTGATTCATCAAGAAAGAAATCTTGGAGTTATGGTAGGTGCTTCCCCCTCCCCAAATGAGAAAAATTGCTATAATGTTGCATACATGGGGAAATGTTCCATTGTTTCTGGTTTTCCCTGCAGACCAGGGTGGTCCCCTGAAGCTTCTGATCCTTTGCATCTGAGCTAAGATTAGCTCAGTGATTCTTTGCCGCAAATTGTAATTTCCTGCCAGTTAGTGGGTCTGGGGGACCAAATGCTTTGTCAATTGGTTAAATTAGGGCTGGCTAGGGGGTAACCTTGAAAACTGTGGTATCGCTGAAATAACACCGGCTCAGCCTTTCTGAAGACGTGCATGAACAACTTCTCCTTAACGACTGGTATGAATTCAAAATCCTTGGAAAGGGACAGAGATTCAGCAGGCTTCTAAGCCTGGCACTGGAGAACGCTTCCGGTTTCTCCAGAGACCCGTGCAAGGTGCCACAAAGGATTATGAAAATGTATTTGCCACAGGTTAAGTCCGGCTCCTGAATTTGGAGACTGGATACTAGATCTAAAGGAAATCTGTCACGCCCTGATTGACGGTACCTACCTATTGCTTGGATGGCTAAGAGAAACCTTTACCCTACTGTCATGACTTGCAGGAGTTTTGAGGAAAGCTTCCTCCGGGTAGTCAAATGTTCTCTCAGCGTGTAGGGGCAGGATAATCAATGACTCCTTATTAAGCGTACACTGAATGATGGCCCTCAAGCAGCCTTGCGATTCGATATGGAATTCTGTGGGAAGGAATAAACCCAGACTTTGTGCACCATCCTTTGTACAAGTGGTAAAAGTTTCTAAATAGGGCAGTATATGAAGAGAGTGGCATGCCAAAGGGGCTGCTCACAACCGCTCCTGATTTTTCAGGCCACTGTTGTGTGGTTCACAGAAAATTCCCAACTTGAACGTTTCTGGACTCGTGGGAAGCAGAAACGCATACAAAGCGTTTGTTTGCGGTTTTTCCTCTCTTTATAAAATACCCACCTTCGACAACAAAGATGTATACAGTTTGACTTTTTACTAGACTGTGTGCCCAGCCTACTAGTAGTACATTAAACTGTTCTTGGTTAGTTCGCTTACAAGAACGAAAGAAAGGTTCTAGTGGTATTTTTCCATTTAAAGAAAATGCATTAGAGAGTCAGATGGTGTTCGAAACCGCCAGAGCAAGCAAATGTAGGTCACTCCTTTCATGTCTGAAATAAACGTGCAGCACATAACTATGTGCACTAATCAGTTTAGTGTTCGCCAAGAGCCATCTCTTGCATATCCATAATGAACATGGGCATCACAAACGTTACGTAATCATGCCTCACGTGATTCTTAAATCGCTTCCAGAGGGGGGAAATAAAAGTTCTAACACTATGCTAGAGGACTAGTTACTTAGCTTAATGCAGTGAGATGAAAGGACACGTGTTTACTGTTTTAGCTCAATGTAAATCCTGTTCTGAAGAAAATACAAACAGACGGTATTTCTCCAGAAAGTGGTGGGTATATTTCTTCCCTCTGGTTTTTCAGCTATTTTGTTATAGTATCAAACACCTACTAGTCCAAATCCTCTCAATCCATTTCAGTACTGAGGAAAGTAAACGGATTTATCCATAACTGGTATTCTTCAAGTGGTCGTCTACACAGTCACACATGCAGACGTTTTGAGGTGCTGTGCAAGATTACTATCAGACTGTTAAAACAGCTAAAGCAAAGGCTTGCTTTTTGGTGCTCTCTGGCCCAAAGATCGCAGACTCATAAACTTCACCTTCAGTTCTTCTTCAACCATAGCAGGAGTTGCACTGAGCAGAACCTTCCCTGGAGAGTTTCTCTCAGCTAAGCCTTTGTTTGTTTGGGGGGAGGTATTTCCTCCCCTCTCTTTGGCTTGAACTTGAACCCCAGGGTTCCCCAAACATGGCCTCCCTGGGTGCCATAGCACCTTCCCCTGGCACCTGCTAAGTTCTTTAGACAGTGGATGATGTCTACTCCTTTTTGCTTCTCTGGATTATTCCGCTTTCTATTTTAGAATGGTCTCAGACTCTCTTTTGCCTAGAGTCTATAGGTTGTTCCTTGATTCTTCTCTGTACTTTATTTACCACACCTTTCTACACACCCCCAATGGGTTGACAAAGCGGCTGACATCATTCTCCTCTCCTTCATTTTATCCTCACAACAACCCTGTGAGGTAGGTTAGGCTGAGAGTGTGTGATTGGCCCAAGGTCACCCAGCAAGCTTCTATGGCACAAGCAGGGATTCGACCCTGGATTCCCCAGAACCTAGTCTGACACTTTGACCACTACACCATGCTGGCTTGGGCCTGTCTCTTCTTGTTCCATTCTGTCTATGATGCATCACACCACCTGTAAAAGGTGCCATGGCTGTGGTGGTAAGCTGCCTTCCACTGACGGGCACTCAACTCTGTGTGAGAAAGCCCTTTCGTCTGATGTAATGTCCCAATCCCACTGCTGACCCATCAGTTGTGATGCAGTATGTCCAGGTGGGCTCAGTTCTTATGCCTTTGGTACCGAAGGAGGCTGTACGATAAATGAAGCCTTTTCAGAACGCAATGGCCCATTTGTCAAAAAAAGACATCCTCACGCTACAAGGGTGGGGGATTCAGCTGAGATGGAGGTGGAGAAGGAGAGTTGGATTTATACCCTGCCCTTCACTCAGAGTCTCAGAGCAACTTACATTCACCTTCCCTTTACCTAGGACCATTGGGAGTCATTCTCTTTTGTCTCTCTGATAATGTTTCAATCAATATCAAGATACAAAATCCAAAGAGTAAAGAGAATAAGCTCTCCCCACTTGCCAAGTATCCAAGAAGACCACAGACATTAAAAAACAGCAAGAAAAAGCTCCTCCCCACTTTTCAAGTGTCCACGGAGACTGCAGGCACCAGGGAAGGGACATTTTTAAGTCTCAGGGGCCTTCAAATCTAGCCCAATGTATGCTGAATTACTAAAAAAAAAAAAGCCCGTTCAGCACAAAAACAGCTAGTTTTGAAGCAGGTTTTTTGTATTTTGTATTTGTTTCTATGTGATGACACAGAGATGAACTTTTTCCAAGGCCACAGAACTGTATGTCCATGGGACATGCCACTCTCCACAGACACTGGATTATGGATTCAAGCTCTGCTGGTGGACACGGAAGAAGTGGTCCAGGTGGGGTACCCGTGTTGGTCTGAAGCAGCAGAACTAAGTTTGAGTCCAGTGACACCTTTAAGACCAACAAAGTTTTATTCAAGGTTTAAGCTTTCATGTGCATGCAACACTTCTTCAGATATAATGAAACGAAAATTTCCTCAGCCGTTACATATAGAAAAAAGAAGGCCCGGGGGGGGGGGACAGTTGCCAAGGAAGGGCCAATTAGAGTCAAGACAGAAACAAAATTGGAAATTACCAGTCCAGCGTGAGCAGTAAATTATCATAAAACATAATGAAGATGTTTAACAGATTCAAGGATCAGACAGGAATAATAAGCTTAGTTTATATAGTAACCATTTGTTTGGGTTCAATTCTGTTGGGGAAACAGTGAAAGAACAAAATACGTCAACATTGGAGGTTGATGTATCCTTAATTGTAGAATGCTGAGAGTAATTAATTGAGACCTTGTCATCCGTCTTCTCTCAAGCATACACCAATCTCTAATTTTGACATATTTATTAACTTTACTGTTTTTGCCCTAAGAATTAAACCCAAATAAGTTGTAACCATATAAACTAAGTTTGTTGTTCCTGTTTGGTCCCTGAACCTGTTAAACATCTTTATTATGCTGTATGATCATTTGCTGCTCACCCTCTACTTATATGTATGGACTGGTAATTTCCATTTGATTGTATCTGAAGAAGTACCTGTGCACATAAAAGCTTATACCTTGAATAAAACTTTGTTAAGTCTTAAAAGTGCCACTGGACTCAAACTTTGTTCTGCTGCTTCAGACCAAAATGGCTACCCACCTAAATCTACCTTTCCCAGAGTTCTCTTTCCCAAGAACTCAGCATTGCCTCTGATCACACTAGTACTTCTTTCAGCAGCTCAGAGAATCCCACAAAGGAGGAATGGTTCTGAAGATGCACATGCATTCAGGAATGCTCCCTTTCAATGGCAAACAGGGGTTATTCCTTTAGCACAGAAAAGGTGGGATTTGTTGCACTGCTTATTCTGAGCCACATTCTCAAGGGACGATTTCAGCAACAAAGCGGAGTTATCCTTTGTCAGGCTGTATCATAAATCTGGAGTATATGTTCTCTAAATCATAATTAGTCTCATTTCCTGTGAATTCTCTCTCCTCCACTTTGTCACAGTGTCACTTTCCCTAGGGCTGTGGTCCTTTTTTAGCTATCTAGTAGCCACCATTACATTTTGTAGCTATGATTTCCTTTAGTTATGTGTTGTATGATAAAGAAAGCAATCCTTTGCTTGTTTTTTCTCAGAAGTTATTCCCATTTCATTCAACAGAGCTTACTCCTAGGTATATATGTAAAGGATTACATTCAACGTTTTTCTGAATGATAATATATTAATCCTGTGATTCAGGTCTATGAAACACTGAAACCAGGAAACAACAACACAAAGCACTGAGTTACAAAAGGAATGCCAACACTGGAAAACAAAGAGCATAATTTTTAAAAATGCTCTATCTAGAGTCAACTATTTGTACCATCAGACAGAAGTATCCTATTTGCCTAACTTGACACACATAGTTCTATTTTGGTGAAAGATTCATTAAAGCTCCCTTGAAGGTATCTAACTGAAAGTAATATTTGCCAGAATATTTATATTTCATTGTCGTTTCCAAAAATTAAGAGAGAGAAAAAATAAAATAGATTCTGTTCCTATGGCGTGCAATATAGTTACACACAAAACTTCTGTCAATTACTTCTCAGACTGACCTCTCTCTATCCACAATCAATTAATATTTAACCCCTATCTTCCTCTCTCAGGCCTGAAGATTTTTCCTCATTAAAACCTGAACCACCACAAGTCCATTAAGCTTTAAGGTTTCCAGAAGACTTCTCCCCTTAGCAAAGCAAACCTGTCAGCTGTGAGCACAACCAGCAAGACGGACTTCTGCTTCCAATTTCTCTCTCACCTCAGAATTGTCTGTTTGCAAGTTCATTCTTAACAGCTAATGAGACTGTGTTAGGTTTAGCCCATAAACAGCGTAAAACGTTAACGTGTATCTGAAAATTAGCCAAACAGCCCACGCTTTGCCCATGAGATCTCATTATAACACCAACCCCATCGGACATGAATTATTTACTGCCGTTTCCCCTTATAATTATGCACGCGCATTAAACTCCAGTGACGCATCTGTGTCCCTCTTGAAAATCTTTCTGGAATCAAAGCAAATGAAAATAGGTGATATGGAACAAGCAATATGCAGGTTCAAGAAGACAAGCAAAACTAGTGGCCCAAAGCCCTCCCCTTCCCTCTCCTCTCCACCTCATCACTCAGATGGACATGTTAAATGCTTAGCATATTTGATACTACCCAATTTCTGATATCCTAATTTGCCAAAGGTTGAATAAAAGCATACACTGGAGGTCTACTTTACTGGGACTGCTGCTGATGGAAAGTGCCCTCAATTCACAACTGCTTTATCACAACCCAGTAGGGTTTTCAAGGCAAGAGACATTCAGAGGTGGTTTGCCATGGCCTGCCCCCACGTCATGACCCTGGTATTCCTTGGAGGTCTCCCATCCAAACACTAGCCAGGGCCTACCCTGCTTAGCTTCTGAGATCTGATGAGATCAGGCTAGCCTGGGCTATCCAGGTCAAGGCACTGGGACTGCTGGCCAACTCTAAATAACATGTACTGTAAAAGCCATCTTCAAAGGCTACTGTAATTAATCATGTCCAGTTCCTACAACAATCTGTTATATGATCTATATAAATCAATGGTGCGATTGGCCTGATCCTACATTGGCATCTCTTATGTTCTTATGTTCTTAATCATGTCCAGTTCCTACAACAATCTGTTATATGATCTCACCAATGAAATCTCTGTCTCCATCTGGATATTGTTCAGATGAAGTCACCTCTGCTAGGCTAACATGTCACGTTCTGTTCTATGGATCTCATTTCTTTCCTGGTCGAAGAACCAAGAACATATCACATTTTCACTCAATCTAATCAATATTTTTCAAAATTAACCCTTGCGAAAACTGTAATAATGTCTATACCTTTTTGTTTATTTAATCCCATTACAAGTATTATGGACAGATTATTTCATGACTTCTGTCTCAATGGTCTACATAGATAAGGGTCCCAGTGCACATAAAGTTATAGTTTGGTGCCAGTTTGGTGTAGTGGTTAGGAACGCAGACTCGAATCTGGGAGAACCGGGTTTGATTCCCCACTCCTCCACATGCAGCTGCTGGTGTAATCTTGGGTCAGTCACAAGTTCTTTCAGAGCTGTTCTCTCAAGGGCAGTTTGCTCAGAGCTCTCTCAACCCCACCTACCTCACAGGGTGCCTGTTGTGGGGAAGGGAAGGAAAAGGAGACTGTAAGCCGCTTTGATACTCCTTTGGGTAGTGAAGGGCGGGGTATAAATCCAATCCCTCTTCCTCCTCTTCTAGTGTCAGATTAGAATCTGGGAGGCCTGGGTTTGAACCCCGCCCCCCATGGAAGCTCAATGGATGACCTCGGGCCAGTCAATCACTTGCAGCCTAACCTACCTCACAGATTTGTTGTAAGCATAATATGAATGGAGGAAGGACAACATTGCAGGGTGCAGGTTTCCTTTAGGGAGAAAGGGTGGGGTATAAATTAATCCTAAAAGAAATCAACCCTGACTGTTCCCTGGAAGGCCAGATACTGAAGCTGAAGCTCAAATACTTTGGCCACCAAATGAGAAGGGAGCACTCACTGGAGAAGACCCTGATGCTGGGAAAGACTGAAGGTCAAAGAAGACGAAGGGGATGGTGAAGGATGAGATGGTTAGACAGTGTTAGCCATGCAATGAACATGAAATTGAGCAAACTCCGGAGCATGATGGAGGACAGGAGAGCCTGGCGTAATGTGGCCCACGGCGTCGCGAAGAGTCGGACTCGACTGAGCGACTGAACAACAACAACATAAGTATCATAATAAATTATCTTTATTACTCACAGAAAGGATCCCCCCCCCAAGCCACTTCCATAGTTATCCAGCTGTGAGAATGTACACATCTGCAATTGGCAGTTACAAGGGAACGCACCATGTTCCCACCGCCGCCACCTCTGGAAAGTGAACTGCAGGCGAGCTCTTTCTCACAGAGGTTCCTTCTTACAGAGACAACAAGCTTAGCAAGGTGGCTAAAATCATTTTCTTTTTAAAAGCACAGTCCGGGATAAGGCTCAGACACAAGCGCCCCACTGAGATCTGCTTCAGAGCATCTGGAAGGGAGGAGGGAACCCTATGGCAAGGGCTGCCTTTCCTCCTCCATCAACTGAGAGGAGGGCAAGATGCCTGCCCTCTGACACCGCAACACAATGATCCCATCAAGCAAATTAATCCCCACCCCGGCAATGCAGAGGTTTTGGGAAAGTGTTTTGAGAGGCTTCTCAATGCATGGTTTAGGAGGTGATCAGAGGTCCCATTTCATTCTCTCAGTGCAACAACACAATTGTTCTATTGTATTTATATCCTGCCCTTCACTACCTGAAGGAGTCTCAGAGCAGTTTACAATCCTTTTCGCTCCCCACAACAGACACCCTTGTGAGGTAGGTGGGGCTGAGAGAGCTCTCTCAAGAATTGTCCTTGAGAGAACAGCTTTGAAAGAACTTGTGACATGACTGGCATGTGGAGGAGTGGGGAATCAAACCCCGTTCTCCCAGATTAGAGTCCAAGTTCTTACCCACTACACCAAACTGGCTCTCCACTACTCCAATTCGTAGACCCTTGCACATTTCTTGTGGCTTTACTGTACCCATGCGCCTCAAGGATTTCTGCATGCTCTAAGATGATGCACATTGGGACAAAAAAAACCCCAACAACTTCAAGTATGGGCTAATGGGGGTCAGAACTTGCTGAGACTGAGAGGGGAAAAGATCTTGGGGTCGTAGTGGATAGCTTACTGAAAGTGTCAACCCAGTGTGCTGCAGCAGTGAGAAAGGTAAACTCTATGTTATGGATTATTAGAAAAGGAATTGAATATTAAAAAAACTGATATTGTAATGCCTCTATGTAGATCCATGGTGTGGCCTCATTTGGAATACTACGTAAGTGGTACCTATTTATCTACTTGCAATTTCTTGCTTTCGAACTGCTAGGTTGGCAGGAGCTGGAACTAGAGATGGGAGCTCACTCCATCATGCGGCACCCGGGCCTCGAACTGCTCAACTACTGACCTTCCACAGCCTGCAGTTCAGCGTCTTAACCACTTGAGCCACCGCAGCTCCTTTAAACTCTATGTTAGGGATTATTTGAAAAGGAATTGAATATTAAAAAAACCCTGATATTGTAATGTCTCTGTATAGATCTATGGTGTGGCCTCATTTGGAATGCTGCGTACAGTTTCGGTCATCATATCTCAAAAAGGACACTGCAGAGCTGGGAAAAGTACAGAGGAGGGCAACCAACATGATTCGGGGGTTGGAGCACCTTCCGTATGAGGAAAGGCTGAAGAGTCTGGGACTTTTCAGTTTAGAAAAGAGATGACTTAACGGGGGACATGAGAGAGGTTTTATGCATGGGGTGAAGAGAGTTCAACTTTCTCAGCTTCTTCTCCTTCTCCCCAAATACTAGAACTCGAGGGCATCAAATGAAGCCGATGGACAGTAGGTTCAGGACGGACAAAAGGAAATACTACTTTACAGAGAGAGGGATTAAAATGTGGAATCTGTTGCCAGAGGATGTAGTGATGGCCATAGGAATAGACAGCTTTAAAAGGGGATTAGACAGATGCATGGAGGACAGGTCTTATCAGTGGCTACTAGCCATGGTGACTGAGGGGAACCTCCACATTCGGAAGCACTAAATCTATGAATCCCAGGGCCAGGAGGCAACATCAAGGGAAGGTCTCGACCTCTATGCCTGTTGTCGGCCCTCCAGAGGAACTGGTCGACCTCTGTGTGAGACAGGATGCTGGACTGGATGGACAACTGGTCTGATCCAGCAGGGCTTTTCTTATAGTTACACTGATAAGCCCCTATGCGCGATCTGAAAAGGCTTAAGAAACGCCCATCTAGCTCCTTTAGTAAAGCTATGACTGGAGTAGAGACACCTCTGGGCATATCGGGCACCTGGTCTGGGAACACCTGAGAAGTGAGCCCTCTAACAGCAGCACTTTCCTTGCCTCCCTTTCACAAAGTGCAGCACCCAAAGCCTTAGAATATAAGCCCAGTTTCGCCATGCTTTTGTTAGTCACCTTGAGTCTGAGGAGCGAAGGTGAGATATAAAGGTTTTAAATAAATAAGTAGCCGGGCCAGAACTGTTTCACTCAATTATTTGACTGGGAAGGATTACTAGCCGAACTCTCCTTCAGCATCCCCACTCGCTCCCACAAGCATTCTAGACACATTTCAAGGTATTAAGGCGCCATATAATCGCGTAGTCCTCTCATGTGTTGGAGACTGTCAGTATCTCAGAGTCCCGTCACCATTGGTGGCTCCCTGAGAACAGCACTTCATAGTGCCTTTCAATTATTATGTCTCAAAGACAGCCAGTGTGTTGCAGGGGTTCGCGTATCAGACTAGGATCTCGGACATCCAGGTTTGAATCCCCACTCTGCCGTGGAAGCTTGCTGGAGGACCTCGGGCCAATCACAAGCTCTCAAGTCTAACCTACCTAGCAGGGTTGTTTGGAGGATAAAACAGAAGAGAGGAGAACTGTAATGATTAAAAGTTATATGTGTGTGTTTCTTTAAATGGTTGGTAAGTGTCAGTAGAACAAGGGGGGTGAAAGAGGGAGATGAGTGAGCGAGGGGATTGGTTGGTGACTGCGAGTATATGGGCGGAGCTAGGAGGTGTGTGTGGAGAGAGAGAGAGAAGGCAGAGTGTTCAGTCTGAAGTTTGAAGTCATTAGTTGTCAGTTGTGGTCAATCTACACAGAGTCTGAGAAGCAGTCTTCTAAATAGAATCTTGTAGAAGTGCTATGAAAGACATTAAGACTCTAAAGGAAGAAGAACATATACTTAAGGGGGCATATTAGGCAAAATCTAATATACTCAGAGTATGTTAAGAGTGTGAGGAGAAAAGGCTCACAGAGACCTGAATAAAAAGGGAAAGATTTTACCGAGCAACTTAACAAAACATCTTGTAACCAATACACTTCTTTTACCAATAAAGCTTTATCTTGTTTATTGTTAACCCAGAGTCTTATCCTCAGAACCACATAGTCCAACGAAGGAGCCTTAGAGCATGGGCACAATAGTGTGGGAAAGGTAAATTAGAGACTGGAATTAAATTCCTGGTGGCAGCGATAGATACTTTGAGTGAGAGAAAGAAACAACACGAAATTTAAAACATCACACCTAACCACACAAAATAAAAGAGAGATACCGTCACAAGAACGGTGTAAGCCTCCCTGGGTCCCCACTGGGGGAAAAGGTAAGATACAAATTAAGCAAAATAAACAAAATGAAATATATGGCAAAGGGGTACAGAAAGCACTATTAGTGGCCAGTCCACAGCTTCTGAATTCTGTTTTTCAAGGACATCTACCAAAGCCCAAACATCATTTGAGAGACATTCAAGACTTGTTTGCTTTACCTGGGACCTGAGTGATGTTAAAGCGACTCCATACGAATTTTCACACGTTATCCTAAGCTTTCATGGATTAAGTGAGCTAAATACACATCACAGCATCGGCTGTTCGGGAATTTCTTCCCAAATTTATGGTTCTACAGCCCAGAGGCATCCAGAAATTGGTAATCATGTGCTCCGTGTAAAAACAAAACAGCACAAACTAAAGCGATTGCCACAGTTTTAAACTTATGGCCAGTTTTTAGGATACCTGAGCCAACAGATACCCAGCATCCACTTTTATGAGCAGCAAAACTTCACAGAAGATGTCACTGGCTGTTTCTGTAATGTGATTTCTTGTCTGGCAGGGACATCTAGTGTCCAGTGGGTCACTGTTTTTGAAATGCATTCCTGTAGCTTTAGTGCAATGCCCAAGTCATCGGAAGCATCTGTCTTGTTTCGATAATAAGTGACGGAAATTGTCCTCTGCTGATTGGGAGACCTTCCTAAAAGCCTTTGGTAACAGCAGTCCATACCATTTTACTAAACCCAATGGGGGAAATGTGTTGGGTGATAGTGAGATATTGAAAAATTGGTATTTAGCAGAGATAATATAGTCCAGCAGTGCCTGAGTAAAATAATTCAGACTGAGAGTCCATGTGTGATTAAAATATAAAGTTTTTACTAAATTCTAGCATGGGAAGGGTAACTGGGATGAAAATAACAACAGAGCTTAATCGGCTACATCCTTACTCTACAAAGACAAAACTAGAAGAGAGGGATTGTGGCTGCTCTTCTTCTTCTTCAGAACACCAAACAAAGACGGGAAGAGAAGCCATAAAATGGTAGTACACCTTGACACTTTAGTCTCAATCAAATTCCTGGATCAGGGAGAAAATTCCTGGGCTTTCTACAGCTAAAGAACATTGGTTACATGAAAAACATGTGACTTCCTGTGAGTAACATAAACAAGCATTTAACCCCAGATATACTGAGTGCTTTCAACTTGTAATACCCAACAAAATGAAACAAGGGGATGGCCCTCTTAACAGTTCCCATTTTCCCAAATGCGGAAAATCGGTTGCCTGGCCTCTTAATTGTGGCATGCCTCAAAGGCTCTGTCTTTAGGCTTTAAAATATGAACACCTGAAGTCTGGGGAGGGTTGGGTGTCATCAACATGCTGATCGGTGCTATGCTAAGCAGAGTGACACCCTCTTAAGTCAGCTGAAGTGGATGACCTCAGAAGTGTGAGACCTTGCTGAGCACACCCGTGGATGGCCCTGAGCTCCACATCTCATTAAACTCCACCTATTATTTATTCATTTATCAGATTTATCTCTCCCCTCCCCACTTCCTTGACAAGCGAGGCTCAAGGTGGCTTACATCAAAGTAAAACACAATTCAATAAACAGTCTTAAAAGCGACAGCAATAATAATACAGACCACAGCTTAAAACCAACTATATAAAACTCCTATAGAACATGGCCGCATTCATGATCTATGAGCTCTCTGTGTCCTAACTCAGTGCCTGGGCGCACAGTGGGTGGTGGTGGGGGAGGACAAATTTTAACTGAGTCCGGACAAGACATAATGCTAGGAGAGCTGATATTCCAGACGGGGTTAATGTTGGGTGATAGTGAGATATTGAAAAATGGTATTTAGCAGAGATAAGATAGTCCAGCAGAGCCAGAGTAAAATAATTCAGACTGAGAGCCCATGTGTGATTAAAATATAAAGTTTTTACTAAATTCTAGCATGGGAAGGGTAACTGGGATGAAAATAACAACAGAGCAAAATCGGCTACATCCTTACTCTACAAAGAAAAAACTAGAAGAGAGGGATTGTGGCTACTCGTCTTCTTCTTCAGAACACCAAACAAAAGACGGGAAGAGAAGCCATAAAATCGTAATACACCTTGACACTTTAGCCCCAATCAAATTCCTAGATCAGGGAGAAAATTCCCGGGCATTCTACAGCTAAAAAACATTGGTTACATGAGAAACATGTGACTTCCTGTGAGTAACATAAACAAACATTTAACCCCAGATATACTGAGTGTTTTCGACTGGTAATACCCAACAATTAATCTTTCCATACTGAGTGGCTGAAAGCCATCTTTATCACACCATGTGAGACCTGCGATGACGTGGGGCCTTCAGTTGTGCTGAGAAACAAGCACAGGCCGTAGCTAAGAACACACAACCGTAGGGTTGCCAGACATAACCCACCCACCCCAGTGCAGGCGAGGGTTCCCCAGTTTCAGGTGCTCCTCGCTCCTCCCCTCTTACCGGCAGGAACCCAGAAATCATTGCAATGTGCCTATATAAACCGGAAGTGTCGTAGGCATGTCAGGGACGTGACGCTCTGGTTTTTGGTCAAAACTCTATGATTTGAAGTGAACTTTACCACAGAGTTTTGACCAAAAACCAAAGTGTCACTCCGTGACATCCCTGGCATGCCTATGTCACTTCCTGTTTATGTAGGCACATCACAACGCTCCTCCCCACACCCGGAAAGTCCCTCCCCCGCAATGATCAGACCTGGCAACCCTACTGTACCAGCATACTGCTTCATGCAAAATCCAAAAATAAGAACAAAATCTCTGTGTTGCCTTTTATTAGGTTTCCCTTGCTCGAAAGCCAATCGAATCCGACTCTAGGGATGTGGTGCTCATCTCCGTTTCCAAGCTGAAGAGCCAGCGCTGTCCAAAGACGTTTCCATGGTCATGTGGCCAGCATGACTAGACGCCGAGGCACACGGAACGCTGTTACCTTCCCACCGAAGCGGTACCTATTTATCTACTTGCAATTTCTTGCTTTCAAACTGCTAGGTTGGCAGGATGTTGGTTATTACAAGTTGAAAACACTCAGTATATCTGGAGTTAAATGTTTGTTTATGTTACTCACAGGAAGTCACAAGTTTCTCATGTAACCAATGTTCTTTAGTTGTAGAATACCCGGGAATTTTCTCCCTGATCTAGGGATCTGATTGGGACTAAAGTGTCAAGGTATATTACCATTTTATGGCTTCTCTTCTCGTCTTTGTTTGGTGTTCTGAAGAACAAGAAGAGTAACCATACTCCTCTCTTCTAGTTTTGTCTTTGTAGAGTAAGGATGTAGAAGATTTTGCTCTGTTGTTATTTTCATCCCAGTTACCCTTCCCATGCTAGAATTTAGTAAAAACTTTATATTTTAATCACACATGGACTCTCAGTCTGAATTATTTTACTCTAGCTCTGCTGAACTATCTTATCTCTGCTAAATACCATTTTTCAATATCTCATTATCACCCAACAAAGGAACTGGGACCAGAGACAGGAGTTCACTCCGTCACGCGGCACTCAGGTCTTGAACTGCTGAACTACCGACCTTCCGATCTGCAATTCAGTGTCTTAACCACTTGAGCCACCGCAGCCCCATTGCCTTTTATTAGGACCTAGCAAATTAACACAAAACATTGCAAGCTTTTGAGCTCACCAGAACTCCTGATCAGGCTGGATGTTACAAAAATCTAGAAAGACAGAGGGTAAGAAGGCAGATTCCTCAGGCTGTGGTGTTAAGCTATGATCTCACACTCTTCCTCTGCGGGATGCAAGCTGGCAATTAGATTAACTTTATTGCTGGGGTGTTGAATTACAGCACTCTCACTCTCTCTGGGAAGCTGCATTCGTTCCTCCTTTGCTCTTTCACTGAAACACAGAAACCTCCCCACATCCATCCAGTATAATCTCAAATGACAAATGAGAAACAGAGTTGCCTTGCAGGCTGGAAGAGTGAACGGGAGAATCACCTGCCATACCAGGAGCACTTGAACAACTCATGGGACCATTAAGGATACTTACTGAAATGCCAAGACAGGGTTTAGGGACTGAGAACAAGTGTGGGGCATCTTATGTCCCTGTCAGGCACCAGATTGGTGCAGTGGTTAAGTGTGCGGACTCTAATCTGGGAGAACCGGGTTTGATTCCCCACTCCTCCACTCACAGCTGCTGGATGACCTTGGGCGAGCCATAGTTCTGTCAGAGCTGTTCTCTGAAGGACAGTTCTCGAAAGAGCTCAGCCCCACCTACCTCACAGGCAGTGTTCCCTCTAAGCTGAGTTAGTGTGAGCTAGCTCACAGATTTTTAGCCTCCGGCGCACACATTTTTGTCTCAGCTCAAAAAGGATGGCTCCAGAACACATTAATTTCTGCAGTAGCCAAATCATCTGCTCACAACTTTAATGCCGGTAGCTCACAAAGTAGAATTTTTGCTCACAGGACTCGACAGCTTAGAGGGAGCATTGCTCACAGGGTGTCTGTGGTGGGGAGGGGAAGGGAAAGGAGTTTGTAAGCCACTCTGAGACTCCGAGTGAAGGGCGGGGTATAAATCCAATCTCTTCTCTTCTTCTTCTCAGATTCCCTACTGTGAGAATCCGGGTGGACAGTCAAGTGTATTCCACCCAGGCCACCAGGGCAAGGTTGGTCTAAGGCTAATCTGTGTGCTAAGATTACAAAGATATACTAAACTCATTATCGATGCAACAGAATACTGTCTCCAATACTAAGACCAAGTGACCAGAAATAGACCTTTGTTTCCCGGTGCTTAAAAAGGTAATCCTGTAAATGCTTCCTGTTTCACTTAAGCCCTAAAAGCAGAGCAGAATAGTTATAGAAATATTCTTTAAGGTTTTACATTCTGGGTGCACAGTTACAGTAGCTTCAACTACCTGGCTAGGGATACACTTGATACCAGTTCCACTGACTGACCAGTGTGTCCAAGTTTATTTTCATGTTTAAGAATACCCCAGCCTTCAAAAAGATCTACATGAAATATATACACCCTACTCGGGTCATTTCCTGCGGGAGCGCACAGGAGCAGAGCTCCGGCAGTAAGGAGCCCAGGGGGCGGGCACATGCAACAAGGCCCGCCCCCTACTCCCAGCAGCCCTCAGTTGAGCAACGAGGAGCAAGAAGCAGCCAGGTAAATTGCAGAGCCCCCCCCCCGGCCCGCCTTCAGGTACAAGCTCTCCCTCCTCTGTGAGGGCAGATCTGCACGTCCCCCCCCCCAATAGCTAGCAATCCAAAACAGTCCAGTGGAGCCTGAGCGGTGGGTGTTGCCTTCTGACACACTTCTGGTGATGTCAGGTGGTGTGGCATATGCAAATAAGTTATGCAAATAATTTATGCTAATGAGCTCCTGCACCTCTTTTTCTACGAAATGACCCCTGATCCTACTTCACATTAGTTTTGATTAACTCCCTTTAAGTACCAATGAAAAAGAGAAACAAATCAGCTCTATACAGTCTAACCATTAATTTTCAACATTTCTACTTGAAGAATGTGTAATCTGGTGATTAAGAACATTAAGCACAGCCCTGCTGGATCAGGACCAGTGGTCCATCTAGTCCAGCATCCTGTCTCACACAGTGGCCAACCAGTTGCCCAAGGGCAAAACAGGGCATAGAGGCGGCAGCCTTCCCCTGACATTGTCTCCTAGAACTGGTATTCAGAGGTTTTACTGCCTCTGACTGGGGAATTTTAAATTTGATATTGTTTACATGGTAGGAATATAAAAATAAGCAGGCACTTAAAATGCAAACAAAATTCACTTTAACGTTCCATAACCAAGTGGCTGATACAATTTTTATATACATTTCTCTGATAAATTAGGAGCTGCGGTGGCTCAAGTGGTTAAGACGCTGAACTGCAGGCTGTTCAGCAGTTCAAGACCCGAGTGTGCCACATGACGGAGTGAGCTCCCGTCTCTAGTTCCAGCTCCTGCCAACCTAGCAGTTCGAAAGCAAGAAATTGCAAGTAGATAAATAGGGACCACTTCAGTGGGAAGGTAACAGCGTTCCGTGCACCTTTGTGTTTAGTCATGCCGGCCACATGACCACGGAAATGTCTTCGGACAGCGCTGGCTCTTCGGCTTTGAAACGGAGATGAGCACCGCAACCCGAGAGTCGGAATCGACTGGCTTTCGAGCAAGGGAACCTTTACCTTTACCTCTGATAAATTATTTTGGAGGGTTTTTGTGACACTATTACAATCACGCACACACAAAAATGAATGATGCATTCATACCTTTATCTCTTAGACTTCGTGGGCTGCTAGTTACTTGAGAATATAGTAGTAAGCTGCACATATAATCACTGTCATTATTATTTTTGGGGCCATCGAGTCACAACTGTATGGCGAATCTGTAGGGTCTCCAAGGCAAGAGACGAACAGAGGTGGTTTGCCATTGCCTGCCTCGGCTCAGCAACCCTGGACTTCCCTGGTGGTCTCCCATTCAAATAGTGACTAGGGCCAACCCTGTTTAGCCAGGAATATCTGACAAGTACTGGCAAGCCTGGCCTATCCAATAGGGTTGCCAGCCTCCAGGTGGGGCCTGGAGATATCTCATTTTTACACCTGATCTCCAGCTGACAGAGATCAGCTCTCCTGGAGAAAATGGCTGCTTTGAAGGGCAGGCTCTATGGCATGGTACCACGCTGAGGCCCTTCCCCAAACCCTGCCCTCTCCCGGATCCACCCCCGAAGTTTCCAGGTATTTTCCAACCCAGACTTGGCAACCCTACTATCCAGGTCAGGGCCATTGTCAATTACACCACTATATCTGCTATTCTACCTAGTGGAAATAAATTTCAGAACGATCACAAAACACCTACTTATGTCTAAACCCAGCCACAGAATAAATCACACATAAGAGATCTTGACTCCACGACTGACAGAGCAAAATTTAATTGTGCAGATCTTTCTTGTAAATACATGTGGTTTAACAGCACCACTAAAAGAATACGGTGTTAGAAGGGCAAATGGGAGAAGATTCCGTCGGACTATGGACTCCCTTTTATGACTGAATAAGAAAGAAATACAAGGATATGAACTTCTCAATATTATAATAGGAAGAAGCATTTATGAACTTTTAAAATTTCACAGTCTATCTCTTTGTAATGTGAAATGATAAGTAGAGAATATTTACACGTGGAAGACTTATTATTTTTGTTTTCTTCCCCTTCCCCTTCCCTATTTCTGTATACCCTAAAAACTCAATAAAACGTATTTATATTTTAAAAAAGAATACGGTATGATTTCTTCAGTACATAGTAGTTTCTGACATTCATGCAGTTTTCTCTTAGCATCTTATGGCTACTATTCCTCGGCAGAAACACAGCCTCTGTAGGCTCAGGTTAGGACCAACTACAAGAATACAATCCGTCCGGGACTTTTAGCGCGCTAAAAACCCTATCTCCATTGTCTGCGCAAATTATATTATCCTAGAGGGGGCAGCATCATTGTACAGACGCATTGCTTTTCAATCTAGACAGTAATCACAGCTCAACGAAAAGCTTCAATCGAACAGAGCGAAAACTGTTTTTACAAACATGCAGAGGCAGCACCCATCTGCTCGCAGCACATACGACTACGTGCGCGCTTCACCCAAAGCTGTCTTGACGAGAAGGAGCCAGACACCATTACTTGGTGACAACCACAATATCACTAAATTAAGCAAAACTGATCGGGGAGCAAACATTACTCAAAATCGCGGCAGAAGGTATTTAGTTATTTGCAGTCGCAGTTGTGGTTTAGGGGCCCACTCTCCTGCCGGCAAAGCCAAATCACTTCGCACAAATTGCGACCTGGCAGAAAAACAACAACAAAAAAAGATTCTGCTGTCGATAGTTTCTTAAGTATAGATACAAAACATGCTGCAAATACACCCCTTCAACTCACAGCCATTCCAAAGAAATCTAAACCCACCACGGGCTGGGAAGCGTCAAACACTCCATGCCGAGGAGACCCCCACCACACACACACACACACTGATCCCTCTTTCTGAACCTGGCCAGCTCCACTGTCTGCAGTTCTGAGGGCAACCTGAGGAGTGACCCATATAGCACTCCCCACATACAGCCTGGTCCCTGGCATGGCACTAGGGTCACCAACCTCCAGGTGGGGCCTGGATATCTCCTGGGATTACAGGTTATCTCCAGACTATGGAAATAACTTCCCCTGGAGAAGACGGCTACTTTGGTGGATTCTGTGACATTACACTCGGCTGAGCTCCTTTCCCCACCACCCTCAGGCTCCACCGCCCAAATCTCTAGGAATTTCCCAAACTGGCAGTTGGCAGCCCTACCTGGAACTCCTGCCCGTAGCTGCTTAGAGGCCGGCTCTTCTTCCTTCAGCATTTGGTAATTGGGAGGCCGCATGTATGGAGGTTATACTGAGGCACTAAAATGCTAGGAGGGATGCAGGTCTTAGGAACTGTTATTCGGTAAAATCACACAAGGAGCGTGCCTTACACTGAATCAGATGATTGGTCCGTCAAGGCCAGGATTGTCTACTCAGGTCCCTGCCACACAGGGGGGGGGATGAGTGTCGGGACACTCCCAGAGCCAGACCCCAGAACTGATTCCTCAACTGAGGGGGAACTGGAAGACCGTGGAATAAAGGCCTCCTCTAAAGATGAGCCAATGGGGGGGGGGGGGGGGGGGGGAAGCCACAGAAAGAAGAGCGCCGCAGCTGAACTGCGCATGTGTGCGCATGCGCAGTTTGGTGGGGAGCCGGGATTGATACGCACAATGGGCTTGCTGCGGTGCTGCAGGTAAGTCCTCCTCTGTAGGAGGTTCTTTTTTGCAGCGGGTTTTCCGGGGTTAGGGCCGGATCGGGGATGGGTGCGCGCCGCTTCCCAGATGTTGTGGTGAGATCGCGCCCGTTTGCTGCGCCCCCGATCCGTCCCTCTCCCGGCCCAAAACCTTCTGTGTGACCGGGGCCTCAGACTGGCAGTGGCTCTCCAGGTCTTAGGCGGAGGTCTTCCCCACCACCCTACTGCCTGGTCCTTTTTAACTAGAGACGCCGGGGGTCGAACCTGGGACCTTCTGCATGCAAAGCAGAGACTCTTCTGCTTAGCCACTGCTGCTCACTTTAGTGCAGTGGCTTTAGAGAAGGGAAGGGAATGTAACAGCCACTTGGGCATGGGAGGTGTGGCAATGAGAGAAGTGTTGCTGTGCGGAGATGTGCAATGTCACAAGGCTCACCCCATGTATAATCTCTGGCCCAGCCTGGGAGATCTCTCACTATTATCTCTTCTTCAGCCATGACACTGCATAATGCCAGGTCAGCTTAACTTAAGAGACAGGTAGCAGTTCACTGATCTGGAATGCATAACAGATACCTGGCTGGAACGTCATGGCATCACAACTGGATCCAACAGGATACTCAGTTCACCCTCAGTCCAGAACGAAGGGGCTGATTGTGGTGGTGGTGATTATCCAGGCATCTTTCCCCTTGAACAGGTACTCATGGAATCTACTACTGATTGGGCGAACTGTGGGTTGGGCACCAGGGATTCATCAGGAATTACCCTAACTGGCTGGTTTACCATCAACTATTCTGGCCTCCCCTGTTCATGGCCCCTTCCCCAGTGCCCTGCTGCTTTAAACAATACCATTTGGGCACTGGAGCTTCCTGGAGTATCTATATCTATCCGACATGAGGCACGGGTTCTTCTGTTATTGCATATTGTGCCTGTGACGACCCCTTAACTGGGGAGGTCTGGTTTCCCTTTAAAAGTGTTCTTTATGTTTTTCTCTACTGGGTATTCCGGCTGCCACCAGGAAATTTATAAGACTTTCCAAACCTTTTACTATAATATTTCTCACTGGGTAGGTATACCGAGGGTTTAGGCGTTCACGAGGGTCTATGTGCTTTCTAGGAAGAATTTCTTTCAGAACTGGTATCTTAAATAAAAGTAGATTTATTGATATTTCACACACTTTTCTCTCCCACTGTCAGGGATCTGGGCATGTAACTGTGTAATACTTTTTTTCTCTTTAGGGTTACTGTTTCTTTATACTTCAACTTTTCATAACACACACAAGACTTCTCTCTCTCAGACCTTAAAACGAACAAACTGCTTAACTCTTTTACTACACGGAACCAAATTATCCCACACAGGGATGTGTCCTTCTCTCAGACTTCAGAACTTAACTAACTGCTGTTCCTCTCACAGAACTCAGAACTTGACTGATTAACTGAACATCAACTGTCTTTCTCAACTGTCATCTTTAACTGACCCTCTTGATAGACATTCAAATCCTCCACACCGCATCCATTCCAAAACCCCTCCCCCTCTCTTTCACTCACCAATCATATCACTTGCCTGATTCCAGTACTCTAGATTATCATCACAGCCATGCAAACCAAACTTTTGAAGCCACACACACACAGTTAAACATGAAATCATTACAGTGCCATTTACTGTTTTATTGGTTTTATTGCTCTTATTGTTTTGTGGATTAGTTTGCCAGCAGGTGCATGAGCCAAGCTGGCAGAGCTGATCTTCAGCCCCTCGAGCACCAAGATTTACTCTTCTGGAAGACCAATATCCAGGCTCAGTTTAAGCTATTGAAGGCTTTAACCTTTAAAGCCCTATGCGGTCTGGGACCAACAACCTTCAGGATTGCCTCTCTCAGTACGTCCCTCGTAGAGCTCGACAGATCAAGATATGCTGGTGATCCCTGGCCCTAAAGGTGTTCATTAGCCTCAACCAGAAGCAGAGCCTTCCTGGCTCTGGCACCGGCCTGGCAGGACACTCTCCCTTCTGAGACCCAGGCCCTGCGGGACTTACTGTAGTTCCGTAGGGCCTGCGAAACAGATGTTCTGCCAGGCCTATGGCTGAGGTGGCAGAGATCTATGTATATGGGCCTCCCCTGTACGGTTGTCATCAACATTGTCTTTCGTCCGCCTGTTTCCCCCAGTTATCAGCTGTCATCCACCTGCAAGCATATGGGGAGCCTATGTGGAAGCATATGAAGATGGATTGGTTTGAATGGCGCCATCGATTAGGGCTGTTGACTGTTGATATCAATTGTTTTAGTGTGACTGGGTTTTGGTAACTGTTATATTTTAAATACTGAAATGTTATTTGTTGTTGTTGTAACCCGCCCTGAGCCTCCTTGTGGGGGGAAAGGGGGAAGGAAGGAAGGAAGGAAGGAAGGAAGGAAGGAAGGAAGGAAGGAAGGACTCCTTCAGATATCTTGAGTGGATTTATTTACTGAAGTCATTTATACCCCCACCTTTCTCATGCCTGCATGGGGTCCCAGAAGGTTCAATCCCTGTTATCTCCAGTTAGAGGGATCAAGTAGTAGGTGAGGAGAAAGAACCTTCTCTGCTTTGGATGCTGGAAAAACCACCACCAATCACATTTAGACAAATCAATATAATATATTCATTTGAACCACCCAATGACACATATCAGTATGCAAGCTTTTAAGCTCGCTAGAGCTCTTCAGCAGGCCCGTTGTTATGGGGGGAAACCTAAAAATTAAGAGGAAAAAGGTAGATTTTTTTCCCCAGGCTATGTTCTTAAGACTTGGTCATGCCAGCATTTGACAAAGATGATGTGCCAGCCTGTCCTTTTGAATTACTGTTGGTTCTTAGAATACAGTACAAGGCCTGTATTGTGTGTCTGACGCAGAGCCGATTCAAACAGAGCTGGTTTCAAGTTACTCCAGGTAGGAGGCAATAAATCAATTCTTCTCCATAACAAAAACAAGTCCAACGAATGTCTCTGACGTCTCTCTAAATCAGCAAGACTCAAAAAAATTGCTTTTTGGAAAAGAGACGAGAAATCACTCGGAAGTCGCTGTGTAAACTCAGGAGATTCTTGTTCGGCTTGTTTTTGCTACCAAGATAATCAATTGTTCAAAGCCACCTGGTGTAGATTCCAGTAGGAATCTCAGCATGGACTTAAATTAGTCCCTCATGAGCTATTGCCAGTTATAGAAACTTTATGAAATGTTTTCTGATGCCCTAAACCAGGGTTGATAAAAACCAATGATTTTTTTAACAACAACAAAAATCAGATTTTTGTAAAATTTAAATCAGGTGTTTTAATTTAAATTGGATTTTTAAGAGAATGCTTTTTTGAGGAAAACGCTACCTAAAGATAGTTTTCGACCTAAGATACATTGTAGTCCAAAGGTTATTCATCATGAAATATGGATTCGTTTTTAATTATGTAGCATGAGGCTGTGCATTCGTGCAAAGTTTAAATTTTTAATAAATGAATTCCATTAATCCATTCACAATGTCATGCCCTCCCAGAGGTTCCTGAGAGATTATTTGGGGCAATTTTTCTGTCTAGATTATCACAGATGCTTGGTTGTGCATTTCTTAAAACTGTGGATTTGTGTCTGCAGCGATAACATGCCTCTTCTCAGCAAAAATGTTATAAAATACACATACAGAGATGAGAAAAAGACCCTAATCCCATTGTTCCTCTGCAAATCTACATATACAGAATCAACCCCTTACCGCTTAAATGCTATGTTTCAAGAAGTTCAATTAATAGAAGATTGTTTGGCGTGGAATAGATCTGCACAAGGAACTAAGTGTGAGGGGGGGGGCAAACAGTAAAAATGAAAGTGAAACCTTTTCAGCAAAATACTCCACAAGTCTGCGGATAGCCAAATCCACAGATCAAGGTCACGCAGACTCTAAACAGATTTTCAACAAACTTGCAGAAAAATCTGAAATCTTTTAAAAACTGTATGGGAGGGAGCAATTCCCCCAAAAGTAAAGTAGCATTATCTCCGCAAGCACAGAGAACACACTTATCTCTACCATTCAGTAGTGAAGACTTATGGGGCATGACACCAGGAGCCTCACGGGGCATGGCGACAGCAGCAGCACAACCCATGAATTGTGCTGGGCCCAGCAGCAGCGGCCACACAGCCCAGAAAAGCCCCCGAGTCGCACTGGGCCCTATGCAAAAGTGGGGGGACAGAATCCCCCCCCCTGCAAGTATCGTGGGCCCACACTTGTAGGCATATAAATAAAAAATTTAGTCAACCAATCTGGTGAATTCATAACTTTACTCTTCATTTTGGTTTACTAATTTGTATTTGTTGTTTTAGCACTCTTCCCCTTCCTAGTTCTCTAATGGATAAAATGTACCTGTATATATCACGCAACTCCTAGTGATAATTGCCCAGAAAACATTAATTACAACTCTGAAACCTACCAATCTTGCCTAATATTGTACTGGCAATGGCATTCCTTCGCTGTTATTAGTTTTATGAAACAACTCAGCTTTGGAAATGGAAAATTCCCTGCAAAAAAACAAAGCCCTGAAAAACTGTCTAACCTTCCTCCCCCCAACTCTGATCCCTGGTCCATATTCCCACGGATAATTAACACCCACAACAGGTGACAACTTATTCCTTCAGATCAATGGTACAGCTATGGGCACCCGCAGGGCCCCACAGTATGCTAACATCTTTATGGATGATTTGGAGCAAGGCTTCCTAAACTCCTACCTATTCACACCTCTCTTATACCTGCAATACACTGATGACATTTTTATGGTCTGGGCACATGGTAAAGACGCCTTGGACATATTCCACCAGGCATTCAACGACTTTCACTCCACCATCAACCTGACAATGAACCAATCTATGCAAGAAATACATTTTCTGGACACTACTGTCAAAATACACAATGGATGTATAGACACCACCTTATACTGGAAACCTAATGACCGACAAACACACCTACATGACTCCAGCCACCATCCTAAACATACCAAACGATCCATTGTGTACAGCCAGGCTCTATGGCACAGCCGCATCTGCTCCAGTCCTACGGACAGAGATTCTTACCTGAGGGATCTACAGCAAACCTTTTTGGAACTAAAGTATCCACCTGATGAAGTCAAGAAACAGATTAACAAAGCCAGAATGGTACCCAGAGAAAACCCGTTGCAAGACAGGCCCAAAAGAGACAATAACAGAACACCATTAGTGGCCACATACAGCTCTCAACTGAAAACAGTTCAACGCATCATCAGCAACTTACAACCTCTAGTGGTTAATGGCAGTCCTCTTTCACAAGTACTGGGGGCCAAACCTTTGTTTGCGCACAGACAGCCTCCCACTCTCAAACAACTCCTCAGCCACAATAATACAACATCCAATTTGAACATAGACATTGGTACCAGAGCTTGCAATAAACCCAGATGCCAACTTTGCTGCCACCTACACCCAACAACGTACTCACTGGACCCAACAACATCAACTACACCATTTCAGGCTTATTCACTTGCTCATCTTCTAACATTATCATCAAATCCCAACAATGCCTTTCCGTTCTCTACATAGGGCAAACATAGGTAGCCAAACCCTACGCCAAAGGATAAATAGACACAAATCTGACATCAAGAATCACAAAACTGAGAAACCTGTAGAACATTTTGACCTCCCAGGGCACTCAGTGGGGAACCTCAAAGTAGCAAAGGAATTTCAGAAACAGACTGAAACAGGTGATTGCTGAATTACAAGTTATCACAACACTCAGGATAACGAAACCTCCAGGGCTTAACAGAGATATCAGGTTCTTATCTTACTACACATGCTAAGTCACTCAGTTCTCACTTATACCCAGAATTATCTTTGTTGATCTTAAAGGTGCCACTGGACTCAAACTTAGTTCTCACTTCTGTTGTTAACTCTTTTATTATATGTATGCTACTTGCTGCTATTCACAGACCTTACCAACAGCATTATTCCAGTCTTAGTGGCAGATGCCTGTGGATTCCAATTAGCCCTTCCTGGCAACTAACCCACCCCACCTATATGTAATGCTTGAGGGAATCTGTTTCAATGTATCTGAGGAAGTGTGCATCTACACATGCTAAGTCTCTCAGTTCTCACTTATACCCAGAAATGAACTTTGCTGGTCTTGGAGGTGTGACTGGACCCAAACTTAGTTCTCACATCTGTTTGCTAACTCTCTCTTTTTTTCACAAAAAAAATATTTTTGGATATAACAACACGTTTAACATTTTCTTTCTTTTGGTATCTGTTTGCTAACTCTTGTATTTGTATCATTTGCTGCCATTCACAGGTCTTAACGGCTTGAATCCAATCTCAGCTGTACTTATTGCCCAGTTCCTTATGCATCTCAACTCTAACTAGCCCTTCCTTGCAAATAACCCCCCCCCACACACACACATACCCTCTCTCTACCTACATGTAAGGCTTGAGGAAAACTGTTTCAATCTATCTGAGGAAGTGTGCACGCAGAGGAAAGCTTATACCCAGAATTAAACTTTGCTGGTCTTAAAGGTGCCACTGGACTCAAACTTAGTTCTCTCACATGTGTATTCATAGTGGAAAAGTGGATTTCATTGTGGCTCCATGCAGAGCTGTGCCTCCCGAAACCCAGGCAAGGCAGAAGTAGAACATCTGCCTTCCCCTGGGCTTCAGCGGAGCATCCAACCCCCCCCCCCCAATACTGCAAAGGGTGCCTGAACGAGAGGCCCTAACAGAGAAACTAACTTCCATCTCATCCTGTCGAGAGCACCATCAAGTATTCCAGAAGGAAAAGAAACATGTGTGATAGTGTGTGTGTGTGTGGGGGGGCTCTTTGCTCATTAATTTCAAATTAATGAAAAGGGTTGGAAGAAGAAAAAGGAGGGAGAGGGAGGGGAATTGGTTTTCACTACCCAAAGGAGTCTCAGAGCAGTTTACAATCTCCTTTCCCTTCCCCTCCTCACAACAGACACCCTGTGAGGTAGGTGGGGCTGAGAGAGCTCTCTTGAGAACTGTCCTTGAGACAACAGCTCTGAAAGAACTTATGACTGACCCCAGGTCACACCAGCAGCTGCATGTGAAGGAGTGGGGACTCAAACCTGGTTCTCCAGATTAGAGTCCGCCGCTATTAACCACTACGCCAAACCACTAATATTATTGACTTTAAAGAAACAAAAAAGGATGTGTGTTCAATGTGTCTGTCCAGCTTATTGTCTAATGAGAAGGCCCTTCCAAACAGATGCCTCCAGGTGAAGCCTTGGTGTGCGGCGGCGGCATGGAAGAGGGACCCCCTCGTACCAAGCCCTCTTTTCATAGCTACTTGATTTCACCAGGAGAGAAGGGGGGGGACATTAAAGAGCAACAGAGTGCCACAGAGAGGCAACTGCCTTTGCCAACCATCACTAAGGAAGCCAGGGGACCACCATGTAGGCAGGACACCCCCTCATTCCTTATTAATGGTAAACTATCCTGGAGGATACAGGCTAAAGGCAGGGCTGCAGCCACACAGAACCCTCTCCACAACCTTCGATCGTTCACCATTTCGTGCCTCTTGATGTACGGAATCAAACGGCTGCCCTTCGGCAAAGCAGCCCAAAGGCTTAAAAGAGGGTGCAGAAAGTCTAAGCATCTTTTGAGATCTTTGACTGCCATATCAAGACAACTGGAACGTCCATATTAGCAGGGCTTTTTCTGTAGAAAAAGCCCAGCAGGAACTCATTAGCATATTAGGCCACACCCAACAGCAGAAACTCATTAGCATATTAGGCCACACCCCACGCCAGCCCTTGGACAGCATGGGGAGGCATTTAAATGCCTCCCCAATCCTTCCAGGGGTCCCTGGCCCTCCCGCCTTGGAGTCACGGGGGGGGTGTCGCTCTCTCGGCCTTCCCTCTGTAGCCACGCACGCAGAGGTTTTGGCTGTAGTGGGCGTGGCCAACTCTGAAGCCAGCCGGAGCTCCGTTCCTGTGCGTTCCTGCCTCAAAATAGCCCTGCATATCAGAATCATAGAATCATAGAGTTGGAAGGGGCCATACAGACCATCTAGTCCAACCCCCTGCCCAATGCAGGACCATTGATAAGGTCAAGGATCAATCCTGAGAAGATCTGAGAAGATCCCAGGAAAGTGTCCTTTAGACTGTACTGTAACTCATGCAGAAAGCACAAAATGAAATACACACTCCAGAGATCACAAAGATTCAGGAAGCTTCTGGATCAGACCACTGAGGTCTGGATTGTCTGTTCAGAACAACGGCAACTCTCTGGGGTCTCACGTGAAGGTCTTCCATATCATCACATCATCTATTACCTGAACCTTTCAACTGGAGGTGCCAGGGACTGTACCTGGGAGATACTGAATATCAGGCAGCTGATCTACTCATAGGAGCCCCATCCCCATTCCAGACTTTCAAGTTTCACAATGGTTTTGGTCCATGTGTTCACCAAATCTAGGCTGAGAAAAAAAATCTTAAACCATACTACAGACAACCAAGACCGTTGCTTATATATACGAAGACGAAGAAGATGTAGTAGTAGTAGTAGAAGTAGTGGTGGTGGTGGTGGAGGAGGAGGAGGAGGAGGAGGAGATTGGCTTTATACACCACCCTTCACTACCCAAAGGAGTCTCAGAGCAGCTTACAATCTCGTTTCCCTTCCCCTCCCCACAACAGATACCCTGTGAGGTAGGTGGGGCTGAGACAGCTCTTGAGAGAACTGCTTTTGAGAGAACTTATGACTGACCCAAAGTCACACCATCAGCTGCATGTGGAGAAGTGGGGAATCAAACCCAGTTCTCCCAGATTAGAGTCTGCACTCCTAACCACTACACCAAACTGGCAAAATCAACGAAGAAAATATAATAAAATCAGGCAAGTGGCATAAATTCAGTCACTCTTTGAAGATGACCCACAATTAAAACGTCATTGAAGCGATTTCTGGTTTATCCTTTAATACTATTTTCTTTTTCTTATTTCAGTACAATCTTCAAGGGAATACTGCCATCTAAACTGTAGCAACTATTAATATTTCTTTGGACTTTTGGGGGGGGGGACCAAGGGTAAGAGAAACGGTAATGCAGGAGAGAAACACGAAATGAGAATTTGATCCTCCATATCTTAAGTCAACCATCAATAACAGCTAAAGGTCTGTTCTGAAACACAGAAAGCTGGGATCAATATGAAAGTTGTACCTAATGCCATTTGCAAGCTTTATTATGAGTGGAAAAAAGGGATAAAAATAAACTACTACAGTAATACATTTATAGTTAAGTAATCCATTACTTGTTTGAGACAGACAGGAAAAGGGTTAGGCCTGGCTGCTATAATTTATGATCCGGTTTTTAATGTCCACGGGTTAAGACATAACATATCTAAACGCCTGTTTAGAATGAGTTACTTTAATTTCTATTTAAATTAAAGTTACTGAATAACCAGTTCCCCACTTTGGCTCGAAGACTTTCAAATCAGGCACTACTTAAAAACTTAAAAAGCAGAGATCTTGTGTAAAGAGAAAAAAAATCCATATAAAGTGTATCTAATCAAAAGCATCATTTCTAGGGTATATAAAATATTATGACTCTATTGTGAAGAAGAACAGCAGGTAAAGATGTAAGACAAACCGGGTTTAACCTCTGCAAACAATGACCTCTGGTGTCTGGGGATTCATGCTGAAATACGGGAACGATTTCTCACCGGGTGTCCAGCTGAGAGAGAATTGTTTCAAATCTATGAACAGACTAATACCGCTCCGGCATCGGTGCAAAGGGTAACACACAAGCTGGGCTGCCCTGACCCTTAAGAGAAACTTAATGTGTGGAAATGGGTAGCTGACACTTCTTTTCACAGCATGGAGGTAAATAACATCACCTGGTATGTAATATCCCATTAAGCCTTTATTCGAGGGGCGGGGAAGATCGAGGTTTGTCCGAGCGAAGATGTAGGTTTCTCTGGCATCTCAAACTGATAGTTTCGTGTGAGGGTCACCTTGTTTAAGGGACGCTGGAAGTGCTCCCCTTGGAATAGCCTGGAAGACGTCTCCTGCATTTCTGTTTCCTCCACCAACCATTCATCCTCCTCCTTGTCCGGGCCATCCTCAGTAGAGGCTATCACCTCTCCTGACCCGCCGCCTAATTTGGACTGATGGCTTCTGAGCCTTCTAGTGGCCATGTTGTAACTTGGCCTACTGGCGGGCACCCATTACCACCCTGGGTGTTAAAGGGGGCACCCTATGCTAGTGGGAAAGGCCATGGTCCGCTCGTGACCAGCCACATCCACTCCGCCCCTGCCGGATATGGCCCTGGGTCGAAGGGGCCCGGTGCCATGCTTTGATCTGCTGGCATGAGCAGGGCATATTGGGATCCATCTGCATGGCTGCCTGCATTTACTTTATTTTATTACGATGGTGATGGTGTTGATAAAATATTACAACAGAATATGTAAACTCCAGTTTGGTATAATCTGTATACAGAAGTTTGTTTGTTAATGTTGACCTCACAGGATTTTGGATTGTAATATCCAACAATGGCAATAAAGTTTATTAAAAACTAAATAAATCTGCATGGCTGCCCCCCCCCCTCGTAAGTCTGCATTTGATTGTTCCCAGGGGGAGTCCGCTCTTGTAACTCTCCGAGGGCCCTGGGACTGATCTGGGGTGGGGGTGGCCATTTTACCTTAGGCCGGGGCCCGTTGACGGGGGGGGGGGGGTGTTGTAGCTCACCACACAGGCTGACCGACCTGCTGTCAATCCCGGCTTCCTTGGACTCCCTCTGCTCGACTACTACAGTTCGCGCTGCCACGGCACCACTCATGGTCGTGTGTCAGTGCTCTGTGTGGCGAGGGAGCCGTAACCTGAAGCTTCGGGTTGCTCACCTCACACGGCCAGCCTTGCTGCCTTTGGAGGGCTCTGTGTGGCCACCTCTCGAAAAAAATGGGGGGGGGCTCTCCTTCAACTTTTTCTTTCTAATCCCCTCAGCTGTTTTCTAGTCCTTCCGCTCATCCCTGCTCTGGAGAGCCAGTCTGGTGTAGTGGTTAAGAGTGCTGGACTCTAACCTGCGAGAAACGGGTTTGATTCCCCACCCCTCCACATGCAGCTGCTGGTGTGACCTTGGGTCAGTCACCGTTCTCTCAGAGCTGTCCTCTCAAGAGCAGTTTCTGCCAGCGCTCTCTCAGCCCCACCTACCTCACAGGTGGGGAGAGGAAGGGAAGGTGATGGTAAGCCGCTCTGAGACTCAGAGTGAAGGGCGGGGTATAAATCCAATCTCTTCTCTACTTCCAGGGCTTCCTTCTCTAGTTGAGACTGGCAGGCAAGGCTCACAACTCTTTCCTTGCAACATTCCCCACCACCACCACCACCCGGTAATCTTCTTGCATCTTGGGGCTGCCTATTGAATGTCTGCTTTTCTTTTAAAAGTTTACTTTCTTTGGTGCTTTGGCTTGGCGCAGAGCTCAAGCCTCCTACCTAAGTATTAAAAAGGTAATGGTAAAGGTTCCCTTGCTCGAAAGCCAGTCGAATCCGACTCTAGGGTTGCTCATCTCTGTTTCAAAGCCGAAGGGCGAGCGCTGTCCGAAGACGTTTCCGTGGTCATGTGGCCGGCATGACTAAACACCAAGGGGCACGGAACGCTGTTACCTTCCCACTGAAGTGGTACCTATTTATCTACTTGCAATTTCTTGCTTTCGAACTGCTAGGTTGGCAGGAGCTGGAACTAGAGTCGGGAGCTCACTCTGTCATGCGGCACTCGGGTCTCGAACTGCTGAACTACCGACCTTCCACAGCCTGCAGTTTAGCGTCTTAACCACTTGAGCCATGCTACCCAAAACTGGAGGGTCAGCCTGCGATCTCTCCAATAGGACCTGTGCCAAAACTGGCATCGCCCTACCTGAGCGAGCAGAGGCGTGACCTAACCAGCTGGATGACTTCCCCCTGACAGAAGGAGAATGAAATGTTCGCCCACTAATTTCTGAATGTTGCAATCTTCGACGTCAGCGTTGTGGCGATTTATTCTCCTGCACAGAGACTGATCTGTTGGTACTACACAGACCCGGCAGACGGGCACAGTTGGCAGATACACGTTACACCGGAGGATAAGCACGATAAGATGAACAGCTCCACGTTCTGTACCAGAAGTATTGCGGCCATATGTTCCCTCCCTCAGTTGGAAAACACAAAAGAAGTCTTGCAAATGTAACAACCCGAGACTGCCAAGTGACAAGCACATATTGTGCCCGAATACGTCTGTCTGTGGGACTTGTTACGGAGAGGAGGGGGAGAGACTTCGATCTAGCCAACTGAAGTTAAGAATGGAAAGGAGATACCTTTAAAAAAAACAAAACAGCAAAAGGCCACTTCCTCAAAGATTTAATACATTTATATACTGCCAGCCAGTCAGTGCTTTCAAGGTCAAGCTTTCAACATAACTCAAACACAAAGAATAAAAAGTACCAACAGAAAACTTAGAACAAGCGTCATCTTAATACCCCAGAAGACACCGAAGGCCCAGGAAAACAGCACTCTCTTCCCCTTTCTGCCTGTTGAGCAGAGACCAGGAGGGAGAGTTCTCCAAGCCAGGTGCCACCATGCAAAAGGCCCTGTCCACAACAGCCACATATGACCCTCATGCAAAGGAGCAGTTCACACACCTGGTGCCCCAACCTGCTTTATGAACACCTCCTATGACAAAACAGTGACATGAGTTGAAACTCAGAAATAGTTTTCTCTATATCTTGGCAGGTCAAGTTCACACAAGCCATCAGGGAAGGTCATTTTGCTAGATTAAGTTAGATCACCTTCAAAGGCAATAAGGGCTGGATATATGCAGGAAGATTCAAAGGCCGCAGAGAGAAATCCAGGCAGGTCAGTCAACCTGACGAACAACTTGCATGCAAACACCATGCCAAAAGTGAACCACCTCCTACCAGGGCGCTACTAGAACCCTGGCTTTGGGAACAATGACTGGATTAAAACAAAGAGCCTGAGATTCATGGAAGTGCTTGTCCATGCAACAAGCCAGTCCACCTTGCCTACCCCGTCTGACTCACTCTCAAAGCTATTCCCCACAAGGCTCCACAAATAGCTTTTCTAAGCAGCTGCCCCTTTGGCCTTTCCCTGCGGGCGAGACACTGAGGGGGCAAATGGGGAATGGGAGAGAGAGAGAGGAGTGCCAGGGTACGGCTGCTTCCGCACAGCAACAATCCTCACTGCCACATTTGCAGTGGCAACGGAGCATCCGCACAGCCGCTTTCCCCCATTCTTTCCTTCTCTTGGCCCCCAAGTGCCACCATGTCCCCCTACACCACAGGAGGGCTTTTGTGGAATCAGAACTTTTTCAGCCCCGGCCCCAGCCTGGCGGAACACGCTCCCGACTGAGATCAGGGACCTGTGGGATTTATTGCCATTCCGCAAGGCCTGCGAAATGGAGGTTTTCCACCAGGCCTTTGGTTGACGGGGTGGATGTCAAATAACATCAGCCTCCTTTGCTCAAGCGACCCACAGCTCTACTTATGTCTCGGGTGCCCAGCAGGGTTCCCTCTAAGCTGAGTTCGTGTGAGCTAACTCACAGTTTTTTAGCCTCCGGCTCACACATTTTTGTCTTCGCTCAGGAAGGAGGGCTCCAGAGCAAACTAATTGATGCAGCAGCCAAATCGCTCGCTCACAGCTTTAATACCAGGAGCTCACCAAGTAGAACTTTTGCTCACAAGACTCCACAGCTTAGAGGGAACATTGGTGCCCGGACGGAGTGATCTGTTTATACCGAATGCACTCCGCCCTCCTTGGCATGAGCCCAGCAGACACTGAAAGAAGAAATTATTTGCTGTGCTGTTAGCAGATACGGAAATGAGTTGACTTAATGTTAATGGCTCGAGCTGATGTTTTAATGAACTGTTTTATTAATTAACGTAAGATTGTATCGTTGGATTATGTGCTGTGCCCTGCCCTGAGCCTGCCTGTGGGTGCAAGGTGAGATACAAGTCTCAAAGATAAATAAATAAATATATATAAACTTGCTAGATCATTATAGCACAGTGGCCTTTCCATCACAGGAATGGAGCATTACAACATTATTGTGCTACAGCCATGCTGATTATTTTAAAAAAATCCTCCAGTGGCACCGGGGAGAGCAGGTGGGTGACCCAAGGAAAACGGAACTGGTGAGGATAAGCATCTTCCAAAACCTTCCTCTACACATGGTGTACAAAGGCTCTTTACAGTCTTTCCAAACACACTGTTATCAAACCAAGCTTTGGGAAAGGTCACAACAACGTAGGGGGAAACCCAGGAAGTGGTCGAGCAAGGGATGAGAGTGTGCAGATAGATGCTCAAGAAACCTCCCTGCAGTCTGGAGACCCAACCGGAGCAAAACCTCCCAAGGGGAAGCGACCAAAGCCAGACCCGTGAATCCCGACCCCACCACCACCGCCCCCCATTCCCTCTCACTTGCCAATTGCAAAAGACCGCGTCCCCTCGCCTCTCAAGCAGCTGCCCAAATCTGTCGCGCCTGAGAGCGGAAAGGGTTGCCAACAGCACCCGGAGAAACATGTCCTGCACCTTTAATACAGGCTTTAATGCTTGGAAACGGGCAGCCAACGCTTTCCATGAAGATAAATCACATCATCGCTGCATCCCTCTACTGAAGTGGCAGCAGGATTTTCCTCCAGGTCTGTTGGCAACCCCTGGGAGCCCTTCCCTAGAGCCCCTTCCAGATAATTGGGGGGGGGGAAGGCGGTTGCCAAGAGTCTCCCCCCTCCCCGGGCCGCCCTCCCCGCCGGGGTCTACCTCGCGGGGCTGGGGCCGGGGGCAGGGAAGGGAAGGGGAGGGGGCGGGGCTTGCCTTCGATGGCGATGACGTGCTCCCGGATCTGGCCCTGCAGCGCCGGCTCCTCCACCCGCTCCAGCAGCTCGTAGATGGAGTAGATGTTGGGGTGCACGGACTCGAAGCGGCCGATCTCCGCCCGGATGGCGGCCGAGTGAGCCAGCTGCTGCTGCTGCTGGTACTGCTGCTGCGGCGGAGGCGGCGGCGGGTAGTTCATGGCTGGCAGGCACAGGGCCCCGCGCCCGCCCCTCACTTCATCGCCAGCCGCCCGGAGGGCCAGCAGGCCAGGCCATGGAGACGCCGCCGCCCAGCGCCCTCACACGCCCCAGCCCGGCCTCGCAAACACGCAGCCACCCGCTTAGCCCCCCGACGACAGCCAACCACCGCTCGGCCAGGCGGGCCGCGGACACGCCCCCTAGCGGCGCCGGGGGGGGCGGGGACCGGGGCCGCGGCATGCTGGGGGATGTAGTTCGCAGGCGTCCCGGCGCCGGGTTCCTCCCGCTCTGATGGAATGGAGGGAAAGGGGGGGACGCCCCAGAGGTTCATGGGGATTGTAGTTGCGAAAGGGACGCGGTTCCGCAGCCCGTTCGGCGCTGGGCAGGCGCCAGTGCTCCCTCTAAGCTGTGGAGTCCCGTGAGCAAAAAGTCTACTTTGTGAGCTCCTGGCATTAGAGTTGTGAGCGAGCGATTTGGCTGCTGCATAAATTGGTTTGCTCTGGAGCCATCCTTCCTGAGCTAAGGCGAAAATGTGTGAGCCGGAGGCTAAAAAACTGTGAGCTAGCTCAGCTTAGAGGGAGGCGCGACTGTCCTCCGTTGGTCCCGCCCACTGGCGTCCAGCCTTGCCTTAACCAGAAGTACTTGAGGTAGCCGGTTCTCACGGAGGTGGGGAGGAGCCCTTTCAGTTTTTTGGCGGGGGTTCAGGTGTCTGACATAGGGCATTTTTGCACATGCTAAATAATTCAATTTCAATCCACTTCGGTTTGCAAGTGAATTTTGTCATTTCACAGTTAATATTCCTAAACCGCCCTGGGCCTGCCTTGGCGGGGAGGGCGGGCCATAAATTAAATCAGTTTTTTTAAAAAATCCAGTTGCAAAGTGGATTGAAAGTGTGTTGTTTAGTGTGTGTGTAAGCGCCCATAGTGTTGCCAATCGCCAGGTGCTGCTTGGAGATTTCCTGGAATTACTTTATTTGTTGCTATCATAGATCAGCCAACATTGATAACCCAGGGTGTCATCAGCTGTGAGTTCCCAGGTCCCCTCCTCATGGGCATAGGCGTAATCTTCGTGGGGGCGACGGGGCGTGAGCCCCCGCCGAAATTTTCAGGAAGGTACTCAGCCTCCCCCGGGAGCCACCCTTGCTCCTAGCAAAGCAATGCCTCTGGTCCAGCCCCAGCCCCCCCCCGGGAAATTGGAAAGTCTACACCCTTGCTCATGGGGGGGGATCAGGTGGTGTTCCCAGACGTTCCCAACATGATGATGTCACCTGGAAGTGACACCATGTCAGGGACATTGTACGGTGATGCTCTGGTTTGGGGTCAAAACTCTATGGTAAACCAGCTTCAAATCATAGAGTTTTGCTCTCAGAGCATCGCCACATGGAGGTTGGCAATCCTAATGCGGTGCCATCTAGGATCAGTTAATACCAGGAAAACAGCCATTTTCTCCAGGTGAGATTTCCAGCCACTACCCGGAGGTTGGCAATCCTATTGCAGTGCCATATAGGACACTCTTCAAAGCTGCCATTTCCTCCATGAAAATTAATCTCTGGAGAGTTTGCAGCTGGCTAAGTCTTTTTATTAGATTTGCAGCTGGCTAAGTTTGCAGCTGGCTAAGTCTTTTTATTAGATTTGCTTGTACTATTGAAGTCAGACTATGTGACGGAATTGAAAATCTGGGACCAGCAGAAAGTAAACACAGAACACTGCTGAGTCATATGACTGAGTGAGGAGGGGGCCATTTAGCTTGGAACCCTCAGTGATTGGCATTTACTGGACCAAACGGTCGGTTTGGGATTTTGGGCAGTTGGAAAGAAGCAGTTAGTAGGAGGTTGATGAGTGGAGTTAGCAGAGAGGAGTCAGCAAACTGAGGAGCTCTGTGAAGGAAGCAGACCTCTGTTCTGTGTGAACAGCCTAATAACAGTTGGAAGAGATAACTGGGGCTGAATAGTCTGGATTACTGAGTCCCTCTAAAGGAAAGAGGACAGTGATCAGACTGGTGAAAGGTTAAACACATCAGTTGTCACAAACACCCAAATACATTGCTCCTAAAGGAACTGGGAGAGGTGGTTAAGAGAGGGCTGAGGAACGGTCTGGCAGAGTCAGGACAACTGGTTGGTGGCCAGTTGGGCTCAAAAGGAGCCAGATCTCAAAAGCCAAAGGTTAACCACCAAGCAGTACACGAGAGTATGATTAGGAAGGTGTTTAGTGAATTGTTTAACATCTGTGGGATACTGGAAACAACAAACATACTGCTGAAGTGTAAACCAAGCCAAAAGTTCAAGTCTGAAAAGAAACAAATTATCCTCTGCATATATTTTCCATCCCCCTGTTGTGTTTTCTATAAATAAAGCCTGTTCTGTTTTGAAGTTAACAAGCCGTGGTGCCTAACTCTTTAATAAGTAAAACAAATACCCCGAAGAGACTTTTGCAGATTTGTGTAGGGGACTGGTCAGGAAAAACGAAATCTAACTCTGACTAGGTCCGGACACGCAGACCCTCACAGAACTGACTGTATAAGGGGGGTTCGTGTCATAGACTATTACATAGCTTTGAAATTTTATTGTATGTACATGTGGGTTGCCACTCCCCAGGTCCTGGCTGGGGTTCCCCTGGCTTATGGGGCTTCTGCCCACCACCAGCCAGCTGGCTGGCGGGGAAACCCCACTCCCAAAGGGCAACATTGTGCAACGTCCCCAACATGGTGCCGTCACTTGGAAACAGAGATCAGTTCACCAGGAAAAAATGGCTGCTTTCGAAGGGGGACTCTAAGGCATTATAACCTCCCCTTCCCAACATCTCTAGGTACCCCCCAAGCTGGATCTGGCAAACCTACCAGTAAAACATGAATGGTAGGTGCTAAGCTCTGAAGAAGAAGAGATTGGATTTATACCTCGCCCTTCACTACCCAAAGGTGTCTCAGAGCGGCTTACAAACTCCTTTCCCTTCCCCTCCCCACAACAGACACCCTGTGAGGTGGGTGGGGCTGAGAGAACTTTGACACAAACTGCTCTTTTTCAAGGACAGCTGTGCCAGAGCTTGTGACTGACCCAAGGTCACATCAGCAGGTGCAAGTGGAGGAGTGGGGAATCAAACCCAGATTAGAGTCCGCGCACTTAACCACTACACCAAACTGGCTATTGAAAGGCAGTGGATGACTGACTGGCATGCAGTTTTATTTCCAGGAATTTTTAAACTGACAACTAAGGAGACAATACCAGAAGAACTCTTAATAAATAAAATATTAATCATGTAGAGGTGAGGAGACAAGGACGCTCAAGAGATGGTTTATGGTTGTTCTGGCTCCTCCTTACATGAAATCAATGAAGCCTTCAGTAGTTCATCTGTGCTGGTGTTTACTTCCTGCGGAACTGTTGACTGGCTGCCTTTCTGGACGCTGGAACAATCGCTGCCTGTGAAAAGAGAATGAGCCGGCTGGAGCAGTGATGTGGTGCACAGGAGGAAGAGATTTATGCGACTGAGAAAGATTTGGCAATGAATTCATGGGTATTTTTAGACCCAGCAGATTTCTTGCCAAATTTTTTTCTCCTCTACAACTGCATATCCAGTTTAACAGTTGATAACCCATGTTGTAACCAATTTTTTTGAGACTTGAGAAAAACATCTTGGTAAAGCTGAAGCTCAAATACTTTGGCCACCAAATGAGAAGGGAGCACTCACTGGAGAAGACCCTGATGCTGGGAAAGACTGGAGGTCAAAGAAGAAGGGGACGGTAAAGGATGAGATGGTTAGACAGTGTTACCGATGCAACAAACGTGAAGCTGAGCAAACTCCAGAGAAAGGCGAAAGACAGGAGGGCCTGGCACGATGTGGTCCATGGGGACGCAAAGAGTCGGAGTCGACTGTCCAACTGAACAACAACAACAAAAAGCTGTGCAAATTAGACTGTTTTTAAAAGCAGCTCTAAACTCACGAGAAATACAGTTTCAGTAACTGGGAACTCATTGCAGCGAGAACTGTTGCCTGAAGATCAGTTGTCATAGTGGCAGATCTCCAGCCACCACTACTCCTCTGAGAGTTTAAAAATCCTACCAAAACGGGGAGTTCCTCCTTTCTGTCTTGACAAGCAACCTCAGCCTGGTATTATTTATTTCCAAACTTTATTAAGGGTTTTTGAAACCGCCAGACAAAGCCCAGCCTATTGGCCTTCAGTAGGTGATTTATTTTCATTTATTTATTTAGAACATTCATTAGCCGCCTTTCTACCTTATAGAAATGCAAGGTGGCTTACAATGTAAAGGTAAAGGTTCCCTTGCTTGAAAGCCAGTCGAATCTGACTCTAGGGTTGCTGTGCTCATCTCCGTTTTATAGCCGAAGAGCCAGCGCTGTCCGAAGACGTTTCCATGGTCATGTGGCCGGCATGACTAAACACCAAGGCGCATGGAACGCTGTTACCTTCCCACCGAAGTGGTACCTATTTATCTACTTGCAATTTCTTGCTTTCGAACTGCTAGGTTGGCAGGAGCTGGAACTAGAGATGGGAGCTCACTCCATCATGCGGCACCCAGGTCTCGAACTGCTGAACTACTGACCTTCCACAGCCTGCAGTTCAGCGTCTTAACCACTTGAGCCACTGCAGCTCCAGGCTTACAATGTACATAAGAATAAAAAACACTAAAATAGAAGAATAGGTTTTTGTACCCTGCTTTTCTCTGCCTTAAGGAGTCTCAAAGCGTTACAATCACCTTCCCTTCCTCTCCCCACAACAAACTCCTTGTGAGGTAAGTGGGGCTGAGAGAGTTCTGAGAGAACTGGTCACCTGACAGGCTGCATGTGGAGGAGGAGTGGGGAATCAAACCCGGTTGTCCAGATTACAGTCTGCTGCTCTTAACCTGTGCACCACTAGGGATGGTCACAAACTAAAGTTTGTGACGAATTCTGGCCTGTTTGTGGTTCGCAAAGTGAAATTCGTGGCAGGTCAACTGGCATGAACTTTCAAGTGGTTCATGGCGGTTTGTGAATGCATACATTGACAGACTGTCTCCACTCAGTCTAATGTTTACCAAACTTCAAAGCAACAGGGGGCAGAACTTGGAGGACATATTGAGGAGCATACAGAGGTTTCCTGCGATTTTGATTAATCTAGCTCGTGTGCTGTACACTCCTGAACCTCCGAACCTTCAGCTGTCAAAATGTCCACCTGTCATTTCCACAGAAAGCTCTTTCGTGGAGCATAAATCAGACCCCGTAAATCCAATCCTCTCCAAACTTGGAAGGCAGGTAGAAGAGAGTTAGCCGGAGATCCCTTCTGAGTTTGGTGTCTCTAGCATGCTGCAGGAGGCATTCTACCACATCACAAACGGAACTGGTTTGTTTGGCAGCTAAAAGTTCATGACAGTTCGTGGTTTGCAAACCGGTCATGCCACGAACCACGAACCGAACAGCATTTTCCCAATTCATGCCCATCCCTACACACCACTAGTTAAAATCAATAATTTAAAACTCTCCGTAGGTGGAAGAACTAATCAAATGCCATCATGAATAAAACTGTAGAAGATGGCAGGAAATAACTGAATTGAAGGCTAAGATGGCAGGAAAGAACTGAAGGCTTCTGTTAAGCACAGCGGTGAGAGCGGCATGCTTTCTTGTATCTCCACCCATTTGACTAGGAAATGCTGCCCATGTAAGACCTCTCTGGGTAAAAGTGGCTTGGATTCACAAGGCTGAAGTTGGTTCCTGGTTCTATCAGTGATTTCCATCAATGGAGAACTGGTTCTTGGATGGAAGTTGCTTGTGGCAGAGATGGCTGGGGGTCTTCTCCTGACGATCCGGGGGGGGGCAACCCTAAGAGTTCAGCCCCTGGCATCGCCAATTAAAAGGCCCAGGCAATTGGTGATATGAAACACTCCTGCCCGAGAACCTGGAGAGCTGCTGCCAGTCTGAGTAGACAATACTCACTTTGATGGACTGATGGTCTGATTCAGTATAAGGTAGCTTCATGTGCATGTACCTGTGTAGGTACTTAAGTGGGCTTCTGCCCTCATGGAATTCAATGAGCTTTCACTGATTCTGGCTAACTGATGCCTACTAGTGGTGCGAAGCCCACACATTCTACATAAAATGTCTGATATATAAAATGTCTGATATATTCCCATATGGAGCAGAGGTCCATCAGTGGCTATTAGCCACAAGGTATAGATAGGGACTCTGGGGCAAGTGATGCTCTGTCATCTTGGTGCTTGGGGGGGTCAACAGTGGGAGGGCTTCCAATGTCCTGGCCCCACTGGTGGACCTCCTGATGGCACTGGTATTTCTGGCCACTGTGTGATACAGAGTGTTGGACTGGATGGGCCTTTGGCCTGATCCAACACTGGCGTCTCTTATGTTCTTATATATATTTGATTCCATGACACCTTCATTGACCTCAAACACCCCACCCCACCCCATGGTAGCACAGATTCTTGGAGTATGAAAGTCTGTGCTACATACCAGATTCTAGGATTCCACCAAGCATGAGAAGAGCACACATAGCCCTTATCCAGAGGAAACCCTGCAAGCGCTTCTGTTGAAAACAATACCGCAGGTGTCAATTCCCAAGCAAGCTCTCATAAATGTTAATGACCACAGGACTTTCATAACCACAAGCCTTGGTAGTACCATGCTATGCAGAATCCTGTTCAGGTCTATCGAGTGGTGTTAAGTCTCAAGAACGTGTTCTTGGGATTGTACTTTTATGGTGGCAGCGGAAAGTGGCGTCAAGTCACAGCTAACGTATGGTGACCCCGCTGGGTTTTCAAGGCAAGAGACGTTTAGAAGTGGTTTGCCATTGCTCTGGCTCTGCGTCATGACCCTGGTCTCCCTTGGAGGTCTAAGAACCTAAAAAGGTAAGTCAAACTGAGTAGAGGGCCAACAATTAAAACTGAATGTCTAAATAATATACAAAAATATATGTATTCATTTGTAAAGGATTAAAAAACATATCAGGGCCCAATCACGCCTCATGTAAAAAATTCCAAAATCATATATATACAAGGGCCAGTGGACTTGACCTGACATGTTTCTTGGAGGTCTCCCATCCAAATACTAGCCAGGGCCGACCCTGCTTAGCTTCTAAGATCTAATGAGACCGAGCAATCCTGGGCTCTCAGGAGGCTTTATTGGCAAGCTTTTCTTTTACGAGTCTGCTCGCTCGCTTTGGGATTCTAAAGCCACTATAATGACGGGGCTCTGAGCAAGTGGAATAATTTACCATGGGAGCAAAAATGTGTTGGTTTCCACGCTACATTAGAAACTGCAGAGAAGGCTTGACAATCAGGATTGGCACAGATGCTGTGTACCTTGCAGATGTTCGGTGTCCAGGATCAGTGTATTTGGCACTTAGTAAACTGTCTCACTGGAAGCACTTCTCATTTTTAAATTCAAGGGACCGATAGTAGGTCTGTTCTACATTGTTTACTGGTCTCATAACTGCAATTTCTTGGCATCCTACTCAGGACAAAAATGAACTGGCTTTTAATCGCGTGACAGGCTTTGGCAATCAGCTGGCTGCAGTTGAAAAGGAGGCTTTGATACACTGGAGGAATATCAGTTCAGTCCAGTTTATTCGAGGGAAATGTTTTTTTAAAAAGCGCCCATTGGCTGTTGGAGTCTCACAATGTAGCCATTGAGTCTCTGTTGCACAGGGAGACTGTAAAACAATGGTAACATGTAAAATACATTAATATAAGAACAGTTAATACACAACAGAGCAACATAATGTGTAAAACATTTTGTGTATTTAAAAAATGAGATGAAAAGTGCAATTTTTCCTAGACACAACAGATGCTGGAATGTGTTTAGCCGTGGCTTCTGTAACTGTTCTGTCATTGCGTGGAAGAAATGTTTAAAATATGTTACTCTGCATAACAGTAAGGATAAATTGCCAGAACAGGAACTAGCAAGGAAGCTATGGGTCTAGCATACAACTTTCCCGGGGGGGGGGGGGAGAAGTGGGAGCTTGACTCCAATGTCTGTGGTCCACATATGAATTGTCTCTATTCCAGGGGTATCCCTGCAAATAGAAGTACCTACTGATTTACTGGTTGTTTTAATCTAGATTTTAATTGGAGAAATTGTATATTCTACAAGAGGGTGACCCGCAACATTCGCGGGGGGGGGGGGGGAAGCAGCAGGAGTCGGGAAGTCAGCGCTGGTCTCTCTCCCTTCCCCCCTCTAAGCTGTTAAGTCTTGTGAGCAAAGATTCTACTGTGTGAGCGTACTGGCATTAAAGTTGTGAGCGAGTGATTTGGCTACTGCATAAATCAGTTTGCTCTGGAGCCCCATCCTTACTGAGTGAAGACAAAAAGGTGTGAGCCAGAGGCTAAAAACTGTGAGCTCGCTCACACTCATTCAGCTTAGAGGGAACACTGGACTGGAGTCACTCTGTATATAATAGGTGGTCCCCCGTCCCCTTTCTCCGCATGATAAGATATCCCAGTTCTGACCGTCCGGGCCTCTCCCTCACACCCCCGCTCGAGCAACAACCCAGAGCTACCCCGCTTACCACGGCCAACGGCTCCAGGGAGAGGTCTCAAAACTCCGAGACGGGAGGAGAGACGACGGGCCAGGAGGCGGGAAACAGCGGGGACGGTGGGGGCATGGTCGCACCGCAGCTGCTTCCCCACAGAGCACGTCCCTGTATACGGGGGAAAGGGCGAGATCCCGAGAGACGTCGCCACCGCTGGGCCCCGCCAGGCCTTCGCACCAAAGCCACAGTGGTTGTTCCGAGCTGGGCGACGCCCCCACGTGGGAAAGGGGCTTCTGGGAGGGGATGGGGGACCGGAGGCCTCGAAGGCAGAAGAGTAAAGAGCTTAGAGAGGAAGCATACAGCGACTGGCCCTGAGCTGCTGCGGTGCTCCCCGTTGGGTGAGAGGGGCTCGGGGAGAGCCTGCCGCCGGGTTCCCGTGGCTGCAAGTTCTCCTTTGCGAACTCCCGCTTGCAAAAAAAAAACACCCTTCGGAGAACCCTCGTCCGCACCCACCGTGTGCCAGATGGTAGCCGGCCGGGGCAGACCCCTCCGGAGAGGAGACGCGTTGGGATGAGCGAGCCGCGTGGCTGGTGAGAGAGAAGGCATCTTCCCCCGGGTCCTCCACCATCCCCCCCGCCTCTCTCTCCCTCCCCCCTCAATCCCGGCACACCTTCCAAACCAGTCCGGCCGGGCGAGCTCTGCCACTGCCCCCTATACAGGGGGTGGTGGCTCTGCCGGGGCAGGCGGCGGGCTTCTCTTCCGGGGAAGGAGGCGGTGACAGCGCGGCAGGAGGAGGAGGGCCCGGCAGCGGGCAGCGGCTGGGGCACCTTGCGGCTCGGTGGGCTCAACCTCTCGCAAGAAGG
>NW_015175993.1:107474-174645 GCF_001447785.1 Gekko japonicus | reverse complement strand
ATTATACTTATCTGTAGTTCCTTCCCTCCTCCAATCCCACCCTCCCCAGGCTCCACCCCACAAATGTCCAGGAATTTCCCAACCTGGAGTTGGCAACACAATTTCCTTCCCACCCAACAGCCATCTACCTCTCTCCCACTCTTTCTCCCTTCTGCCCCTCCTTTCTTTCTTTCTCTCTCTCTCCTCCATGTATGGTTTGGAGGGTGGAGTCTATGGCATTATACTGGTCTGTAGTTCCTTCCCTCCTCCAATCCCACCCTCCCCAGGCTCCACCCCACAAATGTCCAGGAATTTCCCAACCTGGAGTTGGCAACACAATTTCCTTCCCACCCAACAGCCAACCTACCTTTATCTGCCTCTCTGTCTGCAACTTTCCATCTCCACACCCCTCCCCCGCAGCCTCTACCTAGGAAAATTACTGTTTTTCTCCACAGTGGGGACCAAAACAGCTTACATTATTCTCTCCTACTTTTTATCTGCACAACAACCCAGCTTTCATAGGGTGGCTGCTGATGCAGTAGCAAGCAGCTGGGCCTACTTGAGTCATGCAAATCAGGTGGTATCAAGTCACCCAGAGGGTGCTGCCGAGGGATGCCAGCCTCCAGGTGGGACCTGGGGATCCCCTGTAATTCCTGCTCATTTCCAGACTACAGAGATAACTTCCCATGGAGAAAATGGATGCTTTGGAGGGTGGACTCTGTGACATTGTACCCCACTGAGGTCCCTGTCCTCCCCAGGCTCCTCCCGCAAATCTCCAGGAGTTTCCCAGCCTGGACCTGGCAACCTTATCCAGAATCCCCTGTCGGTGGCCAGGGGGGAAACCTGGCAACCCTAAAGTGCTGGCAGGCAATGTTCCCTCTAAGCTGTGGAGTCTTGTGAGCAAAAATTCTACTTTGTGAGCTACTGGCATTAAAGTTGTGAGCGAGCGATTTGGCTGCCGCATGAATTGGTTTGCTCTGGAGCCACCCTTCCTGAGCTGAGACAAAAATCTGTGAGCTGGAGGCTAAAAAACTGTGAGCTAGCTCACACCAACTCAGCTTAGAGGGAACACTGCTGGCAGGCCCAGGCTTGGCAACCTCTAAGTGGGGCCTGAAGGGAACACCCCCCCCCCCGAACGTTCTAACCTCTCTCACACAGTTGGTGTCTGAAGCAGAGCCCTGCAAAGGCCATTTCAAAGGGATTTTGGGGGAATTCAGGCATCCCTGGAGGGTTTTTTCTAGTTTTTAGATTTTTCTGCAGGCACTGGCAGACTACTCAATATATAGGAAAAGCTCCTGAGCCAAACGGAGCTTCCTATTCCTGGGACTAAGGATCCGCACGGCGCCCTCTGTTGGCTATTAGAATATATGATGATGATGATATATATAGATGTTGTAAACCGCCCTGAGCCCTACCTGTAGGGAAGGGCAGCCTAGCAAATCTAATGTAATAAATAAATAAAGTTCTGCCAAAGGCAACCCTGTTAAAATGAGCCAATGAAAAAAGCCTTTGCTAGGATGGAAACTGTAAAATAGAATAATTTCAACAGGTAAATGGGGATGAAGGCATGCAACGATTTGGGGGTGGAGCCTGCGGAGGACAGGGACTTCAGTGGTGTACAGTGCCTTAGAGTCCACCACCCAAAACAGCCATTTTCTCCAGAGGAACTGATCTCTGTAGTCTGGAGGCTGGCATTCCTAGTGCTTTGGTCTGGAAAAAGAAGCTGTATGACTTGGGGTTGTTCCCACCATTGTTTTGGTCAAATCACGACCTTCCAAAACCCATGTTTGTTTGGGACTAGGACAATGGACAAGTCTGGGTCATTGAATGACAGTGCGCTCACATTAGGTGCCCATGGACCAGTGCGCCTGGAAAGGTCCTTTAAGTACAATGGGGGCTTGCACATGTAAAGTGCTTTGTCCTTATGCCCGCGAACCTCTGGGTAGCCTGCTGAAATGAGAAGAGAGACAAAAACAACAACAACCAGGCAACATTGCACAGCCAGATGGAAATGTAAGACTTGCTTTGTCTTCCAGACTTCTGCACTGGTAGTCCCAATGGTTCAAGGCTGTGATTGTTGGTATCATTAGGGTGCGGCAGTAGCAAGCACAAAGAAGCTTTCTTTGCTTCTTTTGTAGCGTGGCAGACAACAGAGATAGCTGGGAGACAAACAGCCTCATAAGTAATGGACTGTTTCCACATAAAGGAGAACTGAAAGGATCTACTGACCTGTTCAGGGTAGGGTTGCCAAGTCCATCTTCCACCCCCAGCGGGGGACTTTGGGGGCATCCCCGACGTGATGATGTCACGTTGGGGACGTCCGCCACCACCACCACCCCCGCCCGTGCGCCACATCTCCAGAAACGGCAGTTCCCTGCACTTAAAGGAGCCGGCGTTTCCCTTTTAAATGCAGGAGACAGCGTTTCTCCTTTAAGAGCAGCCGCGTTTCCCTTTTAAGAGCATGAAGCTGGCATTTCCCTGCAAGCTTGCGGAGATCAGGCTTGGGAGGAAACACGGGTTCCACACACTTAAGGGGAGAGAGATGGGTGGCTGTGGGTGTTGGGGGTGGGGCTTCCTGGCAAACCGGGGGAGGTTGGCAACCCTAGTTCAAGGTGTGGAATAGCATGGTATAGCCCAATCTTGTCACATCTCAGAAAGCTAAGCAGGGTCACTACTTGGATGGAAGACCACCAAGGACGGCTCTGTAGAGGAAGGCACTGTCAAACCACCTCTGCTTCTCACTTGACTTGAAAGCCCCTTGCAGGGATTGCCATAAATCAGTTGCAACTTGCTGGCATATGCATACATGTACACATACATACAGACCTGTGGACCACCACCTTCCTTGGACCACCCCTGTGGGCCAGCCCCACCCCCAAAGAGCCCCGTTGCACCTGACGTGCCCTGTGCGATGACATCACCCAGAGGCGATGTCATCAGGCTGGGCACATCAAGTGGAGGATGCTCTAGCATTTGGGTAATAAACTCTATGGTGACCATAGAGTTTATTACCCAAACGCTAGAGCATCCCTTGAATGATGTGCCCGGCATGATGACATCACTTCCTTGGACCACCACACAGAATTATTTCTGTTCAGCTCAGGCCAGAGACTGCTGTCAGAATATGGGAGTCATTGTACCATTTGTCCAGAGGGGTTTTATTTGTCCACCAGCCAAATGCTCATCCCCAAAGCACTTCTCCATCACGTAGGGAAGATGTGCAGGAAAGCCAGGTATGGAGTTTTCAATGACTGCAGCTTTTCTTACCTCTGCAAGACCAGCTGCACCTGCTCACATTCCCTTTGATATGCAACTATCAAGGACACAGCCCCCTCGCCTCCCTTTGGCTCCCAGCCATTCAAAAGGGAAAGGAAATCCCCCACAGCTGTGGAGCAGACAGAGAATATTTGTCTCTTGCAGTCCCAATGGGGGCCTCACGTAATAAACTTTAAAGAGCGCTCCAAACAACTATCAGTCGTAATGGGATACAGAAGAAACGGCAATCCTTAATTTACAATGGTATTAAAAAGAGCTCTTAACTTTTGTATTGATTTGTTTCTAAAACGCACATGCCAGCTTCTTCCTGCCCGACAGCCTGCAATTAATTAGCTGCACGGAGGCCACAGATTAATTATCATTCCCCCCCCCCTTATTTTTTGCTGACTTGTCCTGTCCCCCTATGGCCATTTTCCTTCATGGGGGTGACCTTCTTAGACATTCAGAACAGCCTCTTTGGCATTTGGCCTTCTAGACAAGGGGCTATGGGTTTAAAGCAGATTTTCTCTCTGCTCCTGCTCTTCCCGCCTTCAATCTCCCAGGAGAACTCCAAGCCTCAGGGCTGGCTTTGGCCCATTCAAGTGGGAAAGTGTTAAGTCGCTCGCTTAACAAAGAAGTCGGAGAGTGATTCAGCAAGAACACAGCTTTATTCTTCAACTCGAACACAACTCCAACACGGATCAACATCTGATAGCCAGAACAACACGTTTCAGGTTTTACACTGCAGTTGCCCTGCTTTTAAACATTCCCAGCTAATGTAGCCACGCTCACTGTACACATACCAACCAATACGGTTGTCCATATAAGGTTCACATACATTCTGCATTCCATGGCAGCTTTGGAATGCACTACAGAAAGTTTGGCCCAGTCTCATACAAGGATGCAGTTAAGTGGCTCCACACGCCAGAAAAAACCGGGGGGGGGGGGGGAGGCTATTTCCTTTGGAGAAATTTGACCTGCAGTTGCAAGATCACACACCCCTTTGAAGCTGTGGGCGCAGTCTGTCAGTGTGTGATCGGACACAACTGCGGGCGAGCCGGGGCTTTTTTGTGCCTTTTCCCTCATGCCTTTTTGTGCCTTTTCCCTCATGAGGGATCGATGAATCGCACCTCCACACTGAGGGCTCCCTATGGAGTTTGCGATGATGCGCATACTGCGAGGGGAGGGGAAACGACAGCACGGAGTCGGGATGGCCTGATCAGACCATCCCAACGGCATGAGAGCCATGGTTACCTAGAGACACATGATGAGAGATTTCCTAAAAACAGGAAAGTCCATCTGTGGCCCATTGCAACCCATTTACTACTAGATTTTCCCTGGTGCCTCTTCACTTCTGCAGCGGAGCAGAACGGGTTGCCGATGGCTACAGGGTGCTTCCCAGATGTTGTTGTCTGATCGCTCCCTTTAAATCCGCCCAGCATTCGCACCTATGTCAGGTCTAATTGTGCGTATGATCGCAGCCTTATGAAACTCCCCTCCTAAGCGGCTCATATGTGTGTTTCCTAGAGTCATTCAGCGAGGTGGCTGTAGATGATGGGGAGATGTGCCCTCAGAAATGAGGAGTGAGTCTGCAGGTTGGATTCAGGCCCCATGTCGGGACTCCCACTTCTCAAGTCCCCCAAGGTGCAGGGCTCTCGCCATCCACTCCCCTTCCAAATTGATTCAGTTCCGGCAAACTGGACAGCACAGTAACAAGGCTGCAATCTGCAGTTTGGAAGAAGTAGCCCTTATAGAAGGGGACAAGTTCCCCCGCTAGGGTTGCCAGATGGAAGGAAGAGGGTACTTACTGTCGGGGGGCACCCGTGCACAGTGATGTCACTTCCAGTGTGACCTGGAAGCATTGGCATCGTGCCAGGGCGATGCTCTACCATTCATCCAAAAAACTCTTTGGAAACCATAGACTTTTGGAGCAAGTGCTAGAGCATCACCCAGGTGCTTCCACACCACACCAGAAGTGACATCATCATGCAGGGACAACAATCGCTGCCCTGCTGCTTGACTGGCCTCTCCTCATCCTCTGTCCAGCTGAGGACAGCAAGTCTAGTGGCGAGCTGGACTCGGGTTCTTCCGGAGAGGACTCTCTGACAGAGCAAGGGGCAGCTGCTCCAAAACGTCCTTATAAGCTGTGGAAGAGACGAGGAAAGGAGAAGTGGAGGCTGAAGGACTCTGAATTGTGCCTTTGAGAACTCTGAAATGGGATGATTGGGGGTACTGTTCCTAGACAGTTAAATTTAAGAGTTAAAGAAAGTAATACAAATGTTTGACTCAGTTTATAATAATCTAAATGAAATGAAGATTTGTTGTAACTAAGCTAGTGGGGATCTCCTCTCTTGGGTTTTGAGTTAGTAGTGGGTTCTTTTGTTTTATCCTATATATGTAGTCCCCCCTTCCCTTTTTTCTGTAGTAGTTTTGTAGTCCCCCCTTCCCTTTTTTCTGTAGTAGTTTTGTAGTCCCCCCTTCCCTTTTTTCTGTAGTAGTTTTGTAGTCCCCCCTTCCCTTTTTTCTGTAGTAGTTTTGTAGTCCCCCCTTCCCTTTTTTCTGTAGTAGTTTTGTAGTCCTGATTAAAAAAAAATATAAACACCCCCCACAGAGACACAGAGAGAGAGAGAGAGAGAGAGAGAGAGAGAGAGAGAGAGAGAGAGAGAGTTGGTGGGCAGTAGCCAAAATTCTGAGAGGTTGCCTGCTATAAGTGGGTACTGGGCATTTGGCAAGCCTATTCCCAGTAGCCAGCCTCTTCTTCTGCCACGAAACTCCACATATTGACTCTGCCCTTATTGGACTAAACCAACTAGTTCTCAGGGGGTTGTGTAGGCACTGCGTAACTTCTGAAGGCAGGGGAAGGAGCTGGAGACAGACCCTCAGTGGCGATCTTGGCTGATGGGAGATGTGTTTGTCCCAGTTTGCCAAGCACAGCTCCTGCCCTTGGTGAATTGCTCCCTCCTCCGAATTTGGGGAATGACCGTTGGAATGTCATTCCTGTGAGTTGTTAAAGGAGCCAGACTTTAGGATTCAGCTTCCTCCTTGCTGAGCAAGAAGGTGACAGTCTTTTATTTAGTACAGAAATACGTATGCAGGAACTCTGTTTTAAACAAATAAATTAAAATATGTATATCCTGTTCTTCCATAAAGTCAGCATCTCTGCATCGATGGATTGTAGGCAGATAATTCTCTCCCTGCAGCTGGTGGGGTGTACTTTGATCTGTCAACATACTGCGGAACAACTGTGATTTCGTAGCATGTCTCTCTGGATTTTAAACTGTGTGGAGAACAGAATATTGTGGACGTAAAGCCAGTGGGCTTAGACGGGTGCAACTGAGTTTAGGGTTGTGCGGTAAAGGAACATAGCATGTACCACATGAAGTAGAGCTTTCAGCATTGTTTGATAGGTGTGATGTTCGGCGGTGATTCTTTGTTTCGTCTGTAAAACACCAGAGGATACGCAAAACTCCTGCTAGCACACCCTCTCCGTGGGAGTCAGCATTCCCTTCCTGGATGGATCTGCCTGCTCGGAAATCAGCCATGACAGATTGTCTTCTGCTCCTCAAACACGAATGGAAAACCACATTTACCATGAAACTTTCTTTTGCCTGAGGATCATGACATCCCAAACTCACCCTTGTTTTAAGGGAGGTCCCTATTTTCTTTTTTTGCCTTTTTGCATCTGCCAAATATCACCTTCCATTCACTCTGCAATTGGCATACGATCTGTCTCTGTTGTTATTGGAAGTGTTAATAAAGTGTTACAGCAGATATTTTTCTTTCTTTCTTTGGTTTCTGTTTTCCAGTTTCCACTTGTGGTTTCTGAGTCCTATAGAGTCTGTGGAGCCGGTGAGGAGCTCTGGAAGTCTCTGAACTTAAGGGAAAGAAGGCACTCCCTTCAAAGGAGCTGTCCATTTCCTGTGTCCAAGAACTGTGGCTGAGTACACTAGTACTCTGAAAGAACTGCTCTTGAGAGAACACCTCTGAGAGAGCTGTGATTGACCCAAGGTCACCCAGCTGGCTGCATGTGGAGGAGTGGGGAATCAAACCTGATTCTCCAGATTAGAGTCTGCTGCTCTTAACCACTACACCTTTAAAGCCCTAAACGGTCCAGGACCAGCAAATTTATGAGACTGCCTCTCCCGGTATGTCCCCCAAAGAGCATTATGCTCAACTAATGACAACTGGCTAGTGATCCCTGGCCTGAGAGCAATCTGGCTATCCTCCACCAGGGACAGGGCCTTTTCAGGCCTGGCCTCAGCCTGGTGAAACTCTCTGTCTAGTGAGACCAGAGCCCTGAGGGACCTGAAACATTTCCGCAGGGCCTGTAAGACAGAGGTGTACCACCAGGTATATGGTCAAGGATAGCAATGGTTAGATGAACGCCGACCCCAAGTTTTATAGCCCCCCCCCCCACTCAGACATCCCTTCTGGATAGTGTGGATTGTAACTGGTTTTATTATGCGCTATCATAAGTTAATTCAGTTATAGTTTTATTATTGTAAAGTTATATTTTTTAACTATTTTATTATGTTGTAACCAGTGTTCCCTCTAAGCTGAGTTAGCGTGAGCTAGCTCACAGTTTTTTAGCCTCCGGCTCACACATTTTTGTCTTTGGTCAGGCAGGGATGGCTCCAGAGCAAACTCATTTATGCAGCAGCCAAATGGCTCGCTCACAGTTTCAATGCCAGGAGCTCACAAAAGTAGAATTTTTGCTCACCAGACTCCACGGCTTAGAGGGAACATTGGTTGTAACCCGCCCTGAGCCCTGCAGCGCAGGGAAGGGCAGGATAGAAATCAAAAGTAATAAATAAATAAATAAGCAACCTGTGTAAAAACGCCCTCCTGAATAATTCAGTTTTGTATAGTTTGTGGAATGCTCAGGGAACAGAAGCCTTTCTGGTCTCCTCAGGGGGGCCATTCCATAAGGTAGGAGCCACAACAGCGAAAGCACATGTATGGAGGGTTTTTGATCTTTCCCGTCTGCAGTGTAGCACCTGCAGAAGGCCATGTACAGACGGGAGGCGCTGTGGCTCAGTGGTGGAGCATCTGCTCAGCATGCAGAAGGTCCCAGGTTCAATCCTCGGTATCTCCAGTTAAAAAGATCTGGCAGAAGATCTGATGTGAAAGACCTCTTCTGCCTGAGACCTTGGAGAGCGGCTGCCAGTCTCAGTAGACAATACTGACTTTGATGAACCAAGAGTCTGATTCAGTATAAGGCAGGTTCATGTGACTGATTCTGTGGTGGTGGAGCAAAGGGAGACAGGCGGTCCTGCAGATACGAGGGACCAAAGCCATGAAGGGCTTTGTATGTGACAGCCAATGTCTTGAATTGAAGCCCAGGCTGATTTCGCACTAGAGCTGCCTCGATGTTGCACCGCCATTTGCCCCGATACTATTGGTCAATTTCACAACAGAAGTCGCAGGGCTGCATTTTGACTCGTGGCTTTGCCCGATTTCCCCCGCAGTTTCGTGATCCTGTTTTTTGAGGATCACAAAACTGCGGAGGAAATCAGGCGAAGCCGCGGGTCAAATGCAGCCCCGCGGCTTCGGGTGTGAAATTGACCAATAGTATCGGGGCAAATGGCGGTGCAACATCGAGGCAGCTCTAGTGCGAAATCAGCCCCAGTAACTGCTGGGCAGGCAATGAAACTCACTTCTGAGAAGAACTTCTTAGGATCGTTCCACAAAACACCTACCAGTGAATCCTAGTAACTTACACATAAATTACTATTTTTTATAAATATCCTGCGGGCTCTGTCAAGTGCCTCAAATAATAAAATATTACCTATGTTATATTCCCAGTTCAACAGCTGTGTCTCAGAGGAATTATTTTAACACAGTAAAGGAGGCCTTTTTGTACAATCGTTGCTATAGAGACAATCCCCTTGTTTAGCAATCATGGAAATGTTTCACTCCATTGCTTTAATTAGTTAACAATCTACTGGAGTGATTTCCAATGGCAATAGGATGAAAATATAGAATTATTTTAAAAAGAGGAGTCTTTGGTTTATAGAACTGACGTTTTATTGCAGAAAGCATCGCTAGTTTTCATTCATCACCCATATATGTCAGGCCCCAGGTTTATTTTACCCACAAATGAAATGAAAAGGGAAGAGGGAAATTTTGATGTCAACAAGATATCAAACAGTTAAGCTGGACTGTGGATGGCAAACTATAAAGTAGTCCACAGCTAACGCAGCAGAAGTACTTTTGAAAGCTTCATTTTATACTGTTAAAACCAACAAATCCAGTGGATAACAAGTTCCTGGAGCCTTGAAGGTTGATAACTTTTATGCCAGCTACGTCTGCCAACCTCCAGGTGGCATCTGGAGACTTCCCGCTATTACAATTGATCTCCAGACAGTCAAGATCAGTTCAGTGTTTCCCAATCAGAGCTGGAAACCCTAATGCCAGCATAAGCTTTTGTGAGGGAGAGTTCACTTCATCAGATGCATGTAATGTGAGGTAGATACACTCCGCAGTGGTAGGGCCGGGGCAGTCAGTCTCTGGGAAAGCACCTCTCCTGGACATAGGGTTGCCATATCCAGGTTGGGAAATTCCTGGAGGTTTGGGAGTAGAGCCTGGAGAAGGTGGGGTTTGAGAAAGGGAGGGACCTCAGTGGGGGTATAATGCCACAGAGTCCACCCTCTACAGCAGCCATTTTTACCAGTTTGGTGTAGTGTTTAAGTGGCTACTGTGCAGACTCTAATCTGGGAGAACCAAGTTTGATTCCCCACTCCTCCACATGCAGCTGCTGGGTGAACTTGGGTCAGTCACAGTTCTCTCAGAGCTGTTCTCTCATGGGCAGTTCTAAAAAGAGCTCTCTCAGCTCCACCTACCTAACAGGGTGTCTGTTGTGGGAAGGGAAAGGGAAAGGAGATTGTAAACTGTTTTGAGACTCCTTCGGGTAGTGAAGGGTGAGGTATAAATCCAATCTCCTCTTCCTCCTCCTCCTCTTCCAGGGGAACTGATCTTCATCATCTGGAGACCAGTGATAATTCTGGGAGATCTGAAGGCCCTACCTGGAGGAGGCAACCCCAGCCATGAAACAAGTCGCTGTCTCTCAGCCTAGTCCAACACTTTAACCACTACCTTTTTTGGTCATTCAGTGAGTAAAATGGAAGCAGGGAAACCGTGACTGGCTTCGCTCCCTTGACCAATGTATGTGCCTTGGGCTCACTGGAGAAGGGGTGGGATAAAAATGTAGGGTGGAATAAATGCAAGGGTGGGATAAACATGTTAAACCATAGAGTTCTGGATGAATGCTAGAGCATCCCCAGAAACGTGATGTCATAAATTCCATTCACCCCGGAAGTGACATCAGTGTGGTGATGTCACTACTTAGCCGGCTAGGCCCCACCAGACTGGGTGCCCTGAAACATGCAGGAACCACTCCATATGGCCTTGGGTCATAGAGTTGCCAGGCTCCAGCTTCTACCAACCCTTTGGAGTTTGAAACAGTTTGCTCCTCGTGTATGGGAATTGGGGTGAGTTTTCATGAAGTTTGGGAGTACCATATGAAAATGCTTATCCCTGACTCCGATGAAGATTGGAAACGTGACCTGACTTGGGAGACACGTTAGTTTGCTGGAAAGTCATATCGTCCACAGAAAGATATTGGTATACCTGCTGTTAAAATCACTGCTTGGCAAAAGCACAGAAAACACAAATCATCTCGGTGCCTGAATTTTTCTTTGAGTTGTTTTGCATGACGTTAAGCAACCTTGTTTGACTTGCATTCTGTTTTGCGTTTTGTCGTGGCTTGTCTTTTGTCCTTTGACATAGTACACACATATGTCCCAAGTTCCACTTTATAAAGTACACATATATGTCCCAAGTGTCCCAAGTTCCACTTTATAAAGTTTCCTTCTATTATAATATTGTATTTAACTTTAAAGTAATTACAACAGCGTTTACTTTAACTATTCAAGGCCCCAAGGATGCGAGGCTCGCCGTCACCAGGGCCAGGGCGTTTTTGGTGGCGGCTCCTTACTGGTGGAACAAGCTCCCGGAAGAGATCAGGGCCTTGCGGGAACTTGTACAGTTCCGCAGGGCCTGCAAGACGGAGCTCTTCTGCCAGGCTTTCAAATAGGAGCCGCCGCCACCACCACTGTTACCACCAACTATTCCATTGAACATCTGGAATATGGGACTGGCCCACTATGGACTATGGATTATGCCATTTAATATCTGGACCATGGGACTGGCTGTAACATCAGGAGACTGCTGGAATGGAAAGTCATGCCATCTATGTTAATACTGCGAGCACTTTAAATGTTATTGTTGTAATGCTAAGAATATTTTATATTATTTTAATGTTTTATGCTAATTCGGCATACACTGCTGTCTTCTGTAAGCTGCCCAGAGCCTGTTTACAGGATGGGCGGGGTACAAATATAAGTATAAATAAATAAATAAACTTGTACATGTGGTTTAAGCTGCATCTGACACAGGGGAGTGAGGTGAGGGTTGCCAAAGCTTTGTATATTTGTTAGTCCTTAAGATGCCAGAGCAAGACGGGTAGCCGTGTTTGTCTGTCTGTAGCAGTAGAAAAGAGCAAGAGTCCAGGAGCACCTTAAAAACCAACAAAATATGTGGCGGGGAGGAGCTTTCGTGATTCGCTGCTCACTTCTTCAGACAGGTATCTGAAGAAGTGAGCAGTGATCACAAAAGCTCATCCCCTGCCACATGTTTTGTTGGTGCTACCGGACTCTTGCTTTTTTCTACTGCTTAAGATGCTAGTGAACACTGGTTTTTTCTGTGTAATTAAATGTGGTACCTTTCTAAGGCTGTAGGGGCAGTTTTAACTTGCAGAAAAACCCAGGGAAATCAGTGGCATTTTTATTGAACCGTTGATGTTTGCTAAGGTTGTGGCTGACTCCTGTCCACCAGGTGTCAGGATTGGCTGGCTCTTGTGAACAGGGAGCATCCTTAGTATAATGATGACAGCCTCCATCACTCACTGTTCTGGATGGCCGGCAGTCGGCTGCCTCCTTCTTTGGTGTCTGTCTGTGGAGGGTTTTATATTGTCCACTTTTAGCCCTCTTATTGTCTTCCAGACCTCTGTCCTTGGCTCACTTGGCAGAAATGGAAACTTCAGCTCTAAACACAGACAAGACAAACACCGAATACTCAGGCATTTCTTGAGAAGTCTTGTTTCATTTATTTAGTTATGTGCCGGGGATGTGGAATGGTACAGTATAGGTCAATCTCGTCGGATCTCAGAAACTAAGCAGGGTCAGGCCCTTGCACAGGAGACCACCGCAAAAGACTACGCAAAGGAAGGCAATGGCAAACCCCCTCTGCTCAATCACTTGCCTTGAAAACCCTACGGCAGGAGTCTCCAACCTTTCCGAGTCTGCAGGCACCTTTGGCATTTTGAGATGTGGCCAGCGCAGCCCAAAATGGCTGCCATAAAACATAGGGTTGCCAAGTGGCACCTACCTTGCCGGCAGGGGACTCCCGTGCGGATTCCGGGGCGTGCGCACGCGCAAAGTGCGCGCAGGATCTCAGAAACTAAGCAGGGTCAGGCCCTTGCACAGGAGACCACCGCAAAAGACTACGCAAAGGAAGGCAATGGCAAACCCCCTCTGCTCAATCACTTGCCTTGAAAACCCTAAGGCAGGAGTCTCCAACCTTTCCGAGTCTGCAGACACCTTTGGCATTTTGAGATGGGGCCAGCGCAGCCCAAAATGGCTGCCATAAAACAGCTGCTGCAGAAGGCAGAGCCAGCCCAAAAAAAAAAATAATGGCTGCTGCAGTATACCTTTAGTCACTTGGCAGGAGATCCATGTGGTGCAGCGGCAGCTGCTGCCAAAGCAGTGTTTTTAAAAATGTGCAAAGCCAATCAGAACTCCAGTGACCCATCACTTGGCCTTGCCCACTTTCTAAAAGCACTTGGCGGGCTCCAGGAAAGGTGTTGGGGGGCACCAAATTGGGGACTCCCTATGGGGTCTCCATCAGTCAAGCCCGTACAACTTGACAGCACTTCACACACACACAATTTATGTGCTACTTCTCCAGAGACCCGCTCAAGGGAGCTTATAAAATAAACACAGAACCATAACAATGTAGTAATAAATAACCAGTGTTCTTTGACCTGTTGTGGGGTAGATAGGAGGGAGGTATTGTGGGTAGGAGGCACAGGAGTGTGTTTTACAGCTCCAGGGATCACTCAAGTTGCTTTGGGACTTCTCTGCGGGCTCCTGGCTCATCTGTTGTTTGGCTCGCACATGTGGAGGTGCCAGGCCGTATCGCTGAGGGCAAAAAGGAGCTTAAAGGAATATCTGGGCCGGGCCTAAATGTGACACTTGGGGGGGGGGGCGTTCAATGAAACAAACAGCATACAACTGCATGCATGTTGCATGCATGTTGTGCACTCTGCCCCCAATCCCGGAAAGTCCCTCCCTTTCTCCCACCAGCACGTCAATCCAACCTGGCAACCCTACTGAGAAATGCTTAATACCCTTTTAAAGCTGCTTAATGGTTTATGTCCTATTATATACTATTGGCCCTGACTTGGATGACCCAGGCTAGTGACTTGATGACACTTTCCACCACCATAGTCTGCTATGTTTTGAACGGCGGTGTTTAATATCTTTTATAATGTTTTATGCTTTGGCCATGTATTATATTTTAAGCCATCCTTTTCACTCTCCTTTCTCTCAGCTAGAAACTCCCTTAGCTTTGTAGCATTGTATGAGCTCAGATTAGCAGTCCATAATCCTTGCCGTAAACCTACCTATTATGCGGACGTGATTAGCACTAGCGTCTCGTTGTGCTCCCCAAGGAGATATACAAATGAGGATTGTGGACCAGATGTGCCTCATTAACAATCCATGCAGCTTGCAGACTTTAGTGAAGAAATCTTGGGATATGGTTAGAAATTGTTTGTTCTGTTTTCTAAGCTATGAAATAAATGCCTTGTCTGAAGTTCTAAATGTATATTTCCTGGAGGAAGCAATAGTTGCCAACCCCCAGGTAGCACCTGGAGATCTCCTGGAATTACAACGGATCTCCAGGCTACAGAGATCAGTTCCCCTGAAGAAAATGGCTACTCTGCAGGGTGGACTCTATGGTATTATGCCACACTGAGGTCCCTCCCTAACTCTGCCCTCCCTTGGCTCCACTCCAAGTCTCTAGAAATATCCCAACCCAGAGTGGCAACCTTAAAGAAGCAACAGAGGCACCGGGGAGGGGTGCTTTGGAAAATGGCCGCCAGTGTATTTCCAGGGGCCTATTTACTTCTTTTCTAAAATCAAGGGCAGGCTGAGTCTTTGCTTTCCTCCATCTCAGGAGATGCTTCACAATATCATAGGAGGCATATCCCCTAAGCCTGATTGAGTTAGATCCTTCCAGAATTTCATAATTCTCCCCACGGCAGCCATTTTGTGATGGTGCCCATGGCCACTTCTTGAAATACCAAAACTGCCTGCAGGTTCAACAACTTTGAGGGCCCCCATTGTAATTCATTTATGCAAAATCTATTTGAAATCCAGGCTTACAGGGCCAGAGGCCACCTTTGTACAGAGCGGAGGGATGCCAGCCTCCAGGTGGGACCTGGGGATCCCCCAGAATTACAGCTCATCTCCAGACTACAGAGAGAGGTTCCACTGGAGAAAGCGGATGCTTTGGAGGGTGAACTCTATGGCACTGTACCCCACTGAGGTCCCCGTCCTTCCTAGGCCCCACCTAGGGTTGCCAAGTGTCACGTTCTGGAGCGGGGGACTCCCGGGTCGATCCCGGAGTGCTGCATCCACATCACCAGGAAGTGACGTGACAACGCTGGGCACGGGGCCACGACCATCCGAGGGAAAACCATAGAGTTTTCCCTCGGATGACCGTGGCCCCGCCCCCAGCATGCCCGGCGTGGTCGCGTCACTTCCTGGTGACATGCACGTCGGGGTGGAGGTCCCCCTGGGGCCCGATCCGGCGGCAGTGGGGAACGGGCCTCTGGGGCGGGGTTTTCCCCGCCCCCCGGGGGGACTTGGCAAGCCTAGCCCCACCCCGAACTCTCTGGGAGTTTCTCAAGCTGGATCCGGCAAAACCCCCCCCCCAAATTCCCTGCTAGGAGTCAGGTAGGGTCTGGCAAACTTAGCAGGGCAGTACTAAAGAAAGTCATTAATACCGGGAATGGTGTTATGCAAAATGAATGGCACCAGAGCCAGGAAACCAAAAAAGAACTTCTAAAAGTGAACTTTGCTGCATGCTTTAGACCTCAAGAGTCCAAAAGCCTGTCCAGAGAAATTTAATCACCTTTCCTGTGATGGAAAATTGGTACCCTCACACTCCTGCTTTGCTCTTTGCTTTAAGGTGCGCAGAGGCACTTTTAATGTGTGATAATGGAGCTCCAATTTAGAAAATCAATACGAAGTGGGCTAATAGGCAGTCTGGCATGGATTGTTCTGTCAGCTCCAAAACAGTCCTCCCAAAATGTGAGCCACGAAGTCAGAGTTGTGACCCAGTGACCATTTGCTCACCATCACCTACTGCTTTGCTAAGATAAGATATTACATCCCTGATACGTTCTTGATGCCCAGCCAACAAAGGCAACAGCCTCCCCAGGGTCTTCCAGCGCTTAGCTGCTGTTGTTCACAGTTATAATCTCCTTCTCTGTGGTTTTAAAGTGTGTTTCCTTGTCCGAGCCCCATGGGGTGGGATGAACGATTCTTTTATCCAATTAAATTAGAATGAATGGTAGATTAAAAGAAAATATCCTAAATAAATACCAAATACAATCCTATGCATGTTTACTGAGAACTAAGTCACGGCGAGTTCAGTGGGGTCTGCTCAGGAGGGATGGAAGGTGAGGCAGCCTGCCCAGTGTTGGAATATGCAAGGTCTATAGTGGAAGAAGAAGAAGAAGAAGAGGAGGAGGAGGAGGAGGAGGAGGAGGATTATTGATACCCCACCCTTAACTCAGAGTCTCAGAGTGGCTTACAATCTCCTTCCCTGTCCTTCCTCACAACAGACAACTTGTGAGGTAGGTGGTGCTGAGAGAGCTCTGAGAGAACTGCTCTCGAGAGAACAGCTCTGAGAGAACTGTGACTGACCCAAGGTCACCCTACAGGGGGACAGCTGAAGGACTGGTAGTTAGCATAGCTAGACTAGGGACTACCCACAATTTCAAATTATGTCCTTGCTGTCTCCCGATTGCCTCTTCTGGTGACTTCCTGCTCCTGCGGAGCTTCCTTCTCATTCTTTTTCCTCCTCCAGCAGTCAGGTTAGACCGTTAAGTTTCTCTGTCTTCTGTGCCCTATAAGTTTGTTCTTCTTTAGTGAACCTACTTAATTTTCCTCTAAACAGTCAGTGCTCCACTTCCTTTGCACCTCCACCCAAGAGGCAAAGGGGCAGCGTGCCTGCCTGCCCAGTGGGTCACACAGTGCTTGGTTAGGCTGTGTGTGTCCCTTCTGCCACCGGACTGCCCTGGCCCAGGTGGGAAGGAGGAAGGGTTGCCGATGTCTAGGTGGGCCTGGATATCTTCCAGAATTACAGTTGCCCCCCAAATGATACAGATCAGTTCCCCTGGAGGAAGTGGCTGCTTTGGGAGGACTCTCTGGCATTATCGCCTACTAAGGTCCCTCCCCAGGCTCCACCCACAAATCTCAAGGAATTTCCCAACCCAGAACTGGGAACCCTCGCTGGCAGGCAATGTTCCCTCTAAGCTGTGGAGTCCTGTGAGCAAAAATTCTACTTTGTGAGCTACTGGCATTAAAGTTGTGAGCGAGTGATTTGGCTACTGCATAAATTAGTTTGCTCTGGAGCCATCGTTCCTGAGCTAAGACAAAAATGTGTGAGCCGGAGGCTAAAAAAACTGTGAGCTAGCTCACACTAACTCAGCTTAGAGGGAACACTACTGGCAGGCCATTGGGAAAAGCCCTACCCTGGGCTGACTGTAGCATTTTAGGACTGTAGCCTTATGCCGTTCAGCATGAGAGGCATCAGAAATTCACACCCAGCCTGCTCAGTCCTCACTGAAATTCAAAATTTCACAAATCCTCACAAGAAATTCAAACGGTGTTCTAGCTTGGAAGAGGAAGAGAAGAAGAAATTGGATTTATGCCCTGCCTTTCACTACCTGAAGGAGTCTCAGAGCGGCTTACAATCCCCTTTCCCTTCCCATGACAGACACCCTGTGAGGTAGGTGGTCTGAGAGAGCTCTTCCAAGAACTGCCCTTGAGAGAACAGCTCTGAAAGAACTTGTAACTGACTCAAGACCATACCAGCAGCTGCATATGGAGGAGTGAGGAATCAAACCCGGTTCTCCCAGATTAAAAGTTCACTCTCTTAACCACTACACCAAACTGGCTGTCTTTGGAGACTGTGGGGAAATGGATTGTAGCCCAAAGCATCTGAAAATGTTTCTTTTTCTCTTAGATAACATGCACTTAATTCAGTTCCTACTATTTTGCTTTCTCTAGAGAGCCAGTTTGGTGTAGTGGTTAGGAATGCAGACTCTAACCTGGGAAAACCAGGTTTGAGTCCCCACTCATCCACATGCAACCAGCTGAGTGACCTTGGGCCAGTCACAGTTCTCCCAGAGCTGTTCTCTCATGAGCAGTTCTCAAAAGAGGTCTCTCAGCCTCAGGAGATTCTAAGCCACTCTGAGACTCCAAGTGAAGGGCAGGGTATAAATCGGATTCTTCTTCTTCCTCCTCCTCCTCCTCCTCTTCTTCTTCCAGTGCCATCCTAAGAGGACTTTCCTGGAAGTAAGCCCCACTGAATACACTTGGAAAGAATTCTGAGTAAACCTGCCCAGGACTGCTCTCTAAGGACTTGTTATCACTGTGGTAAATATTCCTCTAGACTGAATTTAGTGAGGCTTTCCTCTAAGGAAACTTACAGAAATAGAATCATACAAGTGGAGACCCGCAACAAAATGTTGCGTACTGTGTTCTAGTTTATTTTAAGTTGTAATTGCCAATGAGAAGCAGGCAGGGGGGCGGGACGTCGCTCGTCCCGCGAGCAATCAGGCCGCCATTTTCACCGTCCAGGGGCGTGCCTGCAAAGGTTTTTTCGGGCGGCTGTCTCTCCCAGCATTTCATCCTGTCCTCACTTTGTTAATTCCGCTCTGGGCCCGGCTGAAGTTGCACCGCCGTAGGGGAGGAGGACAGATAGACGGAGCCATTCAACCGGGTGTGGGAAAGAGGGGAGGAACAGAAGAAAGGCGATTGTGGTGGCTCTGCTGAGTGGGAGGCGGGCCGAAAGCAGGAGAGAGAACCCACCCATCAGGGGAGCCCATCCTTCTCCCTCCCTCTACCCCCAGTGGTGGCTCTGAGGCCAGCGCGGCAACCTTTCTCCTTCTTCCCCTCCCTCCCCGAAGCTAGGCTTAGTTTGCCGTCAAGGTTTCTCCCCCCTCCCCCCCAGCTGTGGCAGCGGCGAGGCCTTGGCGGGCCGCCAAGCTTTCTCTCCCCCTCAGCTCCCCCAGCAGTGACATCGAGGCCGGAGCTCCCCTCGGCAAACTCTCTCCTTCCCCCCATGGACGGTGGTGGTGGCGGCCAGGGATTTGCGGCTTATAGCCGCAAGCTGGGCAAAGCCTTCCCCCCACCCCCTCCCCTTTTCTGCTGACGGCGGAAGCGAAGCCATTCCAAGAGTGTTTCCCGGCGCATGGGCAGGGAGCGCTCTTTTCGTTTTGGGGGGATTTTAATATCCCCCCGGTAGTTTTTTTAAGTTTTCAGATTTTTGTGCACACCTGGGGACTGCCCCAAGTGTGCACAAAAATCTCCCTCCCCCCCAGGTGCCCCCGATGCACGGATTTAGGTATCTGCACGCACGGGGGCCACTTCGCTATTAGATATATAGATGTGTCCATTACTTATGTGTATCAGCATGGATATAACACACATATACAACAATTCCATTTCTGGATCTATAATCATAGTGACAGCATGACACTTCAAGGGTATGTACAGATTTTTGTATCAATATCTATAAATAAGAGAAAAGAAAAAGCTGATGCTTTGATTACTTCCAGGACAGTGTCAAGGGCAGGGGAACGGGACTTTCCTTGAGTCATGGTCAAGGCTCCCTCTAAGTTGTGGAGTCTTGTGAGCAAAAATTCTACCTTGTGAGCTACTGGCATTAAAGTTGTGAGTGAGCCATTTGGCTATGCTACTGCATAAATTAGTTTGCTCTGGAGCCATCCTTCCTGAGCTAAGACAAAAATGTGTGAGCCAGAAGCTAAAAAACTGTGAGCTGAATCACACTAACCCAGCTTAGAGGGAACACTGGTCATGGTTGCTGCCATTAAAACAAATTGGTTCTGTCTCAAAAGAAGAGTCCCTAGACCCAAATGTGCTGAACAATCTGAATGAGGATGACCAACACCTTGACGGTGAGCCTAAAAAAGGGGGTGCACTACCTTATTTGTCTACCAGATCTTGCCAAAGAATAAAGGCAACAGGCCTTGCCAGCACAAATCATCTGGTTCGTTCACCTGGCTCTGTTACAGTGCAGATTGTGATGTCCTTCTTTGCGATGATTGCAGCAGAGCATTTAGGAGAGTTCTTCGGATGCAGAACTGAGTTTTATTCTCCGTGGGTTCTCAAGCTGGAACTGAGCTCGCAAACAATCCCACTGGTACGAAAAAGAGCACTCGCCATCTTGCCTGAGCAAGATACTATCTAATGTACTATCTAATGAAAGAGGAGCATGTTGATGACGAAAAAGAGCACTCGCCATCTTGCCTGAGGAAGATACTATCTAATGAAAGAGGAGCATGTTGTTGTGCTCCTTAGAAAGGAATCAAGAATGCAGCAAGAGGAGGCACAAGAAGGACTGCACGTCATGGTGAGTCCTGTGTTTTACGTTCAAGATGCAGATCAGGCAATGCAAGGTATGGTGGAATGGGTCTGCTCTGGCCGGCAGGCCCTAGTCCGCCCTGCCCTCCAAGGTTTTTCTCAGCACATGGAGAGGCTTCTCTCTCTCTCTCCAGTAACCCACCAGCAACAACTGACCTTTGTAGGAATTGACCACTGGGCAGGTCAAGACTCCCAGCTTTCCTCCCAGTTATGAGGCCTTGCCTCTGTGTGTCCTACTGCCCAGCTTCTGGTCACCACAGGGACAGTTTACTGCCTTGTGTGTCCCTGGAGGAATAGCCACTTGCCAACTGCCTGCCTCCCCCCTGGCTTTTAAAATAGCATGTCCAAGACAGCGGAGGTCTGTATGGTACAGAGAACCACTACTAGCACCCAAATAAAGCATTTATTTAAAAGAAAATAATCACAAGCCTACTTTTAACACAGCACCAGATTGTGCAAGAGATTCAAAAGAAATGGGTAAAACGCAATTCCTCTGTCCCTCTCTCTATACATGCCCTATCAGATGATAAACTATAGGACAGGCCCCTTTAGCTTAGGAAGTTACAGATCTCTATGGAGTTACCATTACCTTGAAGCTTTATCCAGCTCTTTAGGCCAGCACATGGTCAATGGCTGCCTCCTCAGTGGAGAGTTCTGTCTGCTCTCATGGACTCAGCACCCAAAGAAAAGAGACCTCCTCCTTACTGCAAGGAGTTTTTATCATATCTGTTTCTCAACCCACTGACCAAGTCAGGCCAGGTCAGAGAGGCTTTTCCTACAGTCTCCAGAATTTTCTTTCCGGAAGCCCCTGTAGTATTTCAGTTCCTCCAGATCTCTATCCCCTGCTTGAAGGGAGGGGGAGAGCTTTACCATCCCATTGCCTAGACCTATTAGCATTTGTATGAGGAGAGGCTGAGGTAAGTCTGGAAAGCAGTTGAACTGACTTTCTCCCTTCTTGCCTGTTCTCTGCCCAGAGGGGAAAAAAACTTTCAAAACTCAGAGTGAAGGTTTTGCTAATCTCAAACCTCCAAAGGAAAAATGCATTTTTTCACACAGGGCATGCCAAAGAAGATGGGAGCATGTTGACCTTTGGGAGGAACACTTTGGAGAAATTTTTTGCGTACCCTTCAAAAGTGGCTCACACAAAGAGACAAATGGCTGAGTGGCACTATCCAAAATGAGCTAATTGAGATTTTGGCTTGAAGCCTCCAGTGTGACATCACATTGGAAAGCTTCACTCTTGAGCTGTGAGTTATACCCACCCCTTTTCCTCCTACTCTCCTGCTAGCCAGCAAAAAGACTATTCCTACTATCTTGAGCCAGTATGTTTATGAGAAACCTTAGTACACATTACAGGGGGATGCAAATTCTGGTGTGTAAGGCATTGCACCACAGCTTGGCAGGAGGTTACATACAGCTGCAACCTAGTTGACGATGCACAAAATACTGGGAAGCACTTTCTCAAACATGATCTGGTACTCAGCAGGATAGAAGATCAGATAGGCCAGCATTATCTTTCCTGAAGCCCTAGAAAAGGCTGCAGTGGTGTAGGCCCATTAGCCAGGATTTTGTGGCTTGTGGAGCAAAAAAACTTTCTTGTGGAGCTGGTGGGGCTTGAGGGAAGGGCACAGGGTGGGCGGGCAGGGCTTCTCACAGACTTAGCAGGAGGTGGGTGGCACTTCTCCTCCTCTGACCCCCCCTCCCAAATATCTCTGGCAACTTGCAGCCCCTCCGGTGCATCAGGGCAGCTGCTGCTGCTGCCACCACCCTGCTCCTTGGTCTCCCATCAAGGTGACTCCTGAACACGTTGCCTTGGCCAGACTGGTAGCTTCATTGGGAATCCACACACTCAGTGGCTTACACTGCTGGGGAGGAGCTCCATGCCGGCAGTCTGGGGAATTGGGCCGCCTCCTCCTCCTCCCCAAAAAAGCAGCAGCCAATGCTCCCTCTAAGCTATGGAGTCGTGTGAGCAAAAATTCTACTTTGTGAGCCACTGGCATTAAAGTTGTGAGCGAGTGATTTGGCTTCTGCATACATTAGTTTGCTCTGGAGCCATCCTTCCTGAGCAGAGACAAAAATGTGTGAGCCAGAGGATAAAAAACTGTGAGCTGGCTCACATTAACTCAGCTTTGAGGGAACACTGGCAGAAGCCATTTCACAGTCTACAGGAAGCTCCCGGGGCAGGTGGTGGCTTTCCCTTTTCTTTTTCAATCCTCATGGCAACTTTTTCTGGGCCCTGCAGCTCTTCTTGCAGGGGGGCGACCTTGCCCATTTCTCTCCCCGCTTCCTTCTCCTCTGCCTGCAGCCCCCTTTGCGGTCAGTTGGCTAGACGGCAAATTGCGGTGGGGCCAGCCCTCTCCCCAAGCCCAAAGCCATTGCCGTGGCGGGCCAACCAAGAACAAGAGCACAGTCACCCGCTCCAGGGACCAAGAGCCCGAATAGCAGCAGCTGTGGCAAGGCACGGGAGCGTGTGCCTTTTAATTTTATTTTTTGTAATGGTTAAAAATAATTAAGAAACCATTTTGACAAGGAGATCTTGTGGGGCTGGCCCTTTAAGGAAGTGCAGACCCACCCACCCCAAATGCCCCACCATGGCTACGGGCCTGCAGGGGTACTTGTGGGGCTGGCCCTTTAAGGAAGTGCAGACCCCCCCCCCCAAAAAAATGCCCCACCATGGCTACGGACCTGCTGGGGTATGCAGATAAAATTGCCTTCTTCCTTTCTGTCCACTGCATTGCGTTGTCAGGGTAAAGTGTGAACAGGAGTTGTATCATCATCATCGTTATTGTTGTTGTTAGTATTATTATTGTTATTATTATTATTGCAATTTGTACCCCGCCCTCCCCACGAGTTTTGAGAACTAGTGAAGGATTTAAGCAACATGAAACCCTGGAACTTCCAGAGTCCTTCCAAAATGGAGCCACAGGCAACAGTTAAAGGCTACCACAGAATCTGTGGCAACTTTGAAACATTATTTGAGCTAAATGCATCCAGTACAGCGTTTGGGGCCATGTGAAGTTCTTGCCAGAGCCCTTCAGAGTAGGGCCAAAGTAAGCAGCGGAAATGCTTCTTTATACTCTGCCAGATCTAAGGTCAGGCAATACATTTGAAAAAAATTAGCAAGATATAACATATGCTGCTGAGAAGAAGAAGAAGAGGAGGAGGAGGAGATTGGATTTATACCCCGCCCTTCACTCAGAGCTTCAGAGCACCTTAGAATCTCCTTTCCCTTCCCCTCCCCACAACAGACACCCTGTGAGGTAGGTGGGGCTGAGAGAGCTCTGAAAGAAATGGCTCCTGAGAGAACAATTCTGAAATAACTTGTGACTGACCCAAGGTCATGCCAGCAATTGCATGTGGAGGAGTGGGAATCAAACCCAGTTTTTCCAGGTTAGAGTACACACTCCTGAACACTATACCAAGCATGCCCGCCGTGCTCCTATGCCCCCCTGGGCTGAAACACACAGGTTCAGAGCACACGACATCACCACATCATCACCCTGGGTGTATTCTTCTACTCTGCAAAAGGAATGAAACCCACCTCCCAGTTCTCCAAAGGAAAGTTCCGAAGGACAGACATGATGTGGAAATATTTCCAAATGGTGGCCTGGAAACAGGGACCAATGACCGGAGCAAGTGGGAGGCACAGGTGCTTTCACAGCCCTGAGTCCACCAGAGAACGAAACCCAAACCAGCGTGCAACAAAATATGTAGACATGGTGGTTCGAAACCCTGAGTCCAACCCTGACACTCAAAGACCAGAGCGTGCCCAGAACTCTCACAGCCTCCTCCCCAAGGGCTGAAACACACAGCCACTATTCAAAGGACAGACGGAAAGGCAGACACTCCCAGAGTTTTGAAGGGGGCTCCCCAAAGTACCCCCACAGCAGCTGAGAGGGTATAAGGGTACTCAGCCGAGGAACCCACTAGTTAAGGCTATCCTCCCACCCAAGTGCCAAGGGCACAACCCATGGGCCGCACGCTGGATCACCCAGAGAGGAGGAGGAATAGGGAGACACACAGGGGGGCATCATTAGGCCTAGATCTTACTGTGCCAGGTCCAGAGCATGGTGGCAAGGTTGACCTTCAGGAAGGACAAATCGTCCCCCCTGGCAAGGTCCCGGTGGGAGCGGTGGGGGCTGAGAAGGTCTCCCGGTTGGGAGAATACTCGTTCACTCTGGATCCTGGTGGGAGGGCAGGAGAGGAGATTCATGGCCGCGCAAGAGAGGTTGGCCCAGGCGATGGCCTTGCAATGACCAGTGCCTGAGGGGATCAGAGGAGCCAGGCTCAGGAGACTCAGCGAAGTAGTCCCTCAGCATCACCTATGCAAAATCCTCCACCGTGGCACGCCAGGCCTCCCCACCACCGCTGCTGACCTCCCAAATTCACTATCAACAACCAGCAGTGGGGCGTGACCTCCCACTTCACTACCGACAACCAGTAGTGGGACTTCTGCCTAGCTGGGCTCTTGCAGCTCCTCATCCTGTTCCTCCTTCTCCTCCGCTGCTTCTTCCACCTGCTGTTCCCTCTGGCCACGTCTGCTGGCCTGAAGCCTCCACACTTCTCTGCAGACCTCACTCTTCCCTTCCATGAGCTCCACATTACGGAGAACAATGCTGCCCTTAATCCGTGGGTCGCGGATACAGGCCAATTTGTACTCCCATTCTTTGCAGAAGGGATACAACCAACGCGTAAGCTAGTAGGAGGATCTCCTCTCTTGGGTTTTTAGTTAGTAGTGGGTTCTTTACTTTATCCCATAAATGTAGTTTCCCCCTCCCTTACTTTTCTGTTGTAGTTTGTGTAGTGACATAAAAAATAATAAAAAATCCCCTCCGGGGGCTCAAAAAAAAGAAAGATATAGTTTGATCTGTTTGCTATTTACCATTTATGTATTTGAAGAGCTTTGCTCCCATACTTAATTGAGTCATCACTTGGACTTTTTTTCTTTTTCTTTATTCCATCCCTATACCCTTCCACAAATTTTTTTAGTCCTTAAGGTGCTAATGGACTTTTGCTCTTTTTTACAGCACCTTGATCAATGTTCCAGGTGGTCAGCCGTGTTGGTCTGAAGCTGTAGAACAAATTTAGAGTCCAGTGGCACCTTTAAGACCAACAAAGGTATGAGCTTTCGTGTGTAACTTGATCGATGGTTGGTTACACTTAAGAGTTCATCCACTTGTACATATAAAGAAATATTTTCTAGCTATGCCTATTGATTCCTTGGCTTTAAGATTCTACTGTCCCTGTAATAAGAGCAATGAATAGAAATGTAAAATGTATGAAACCACCTTAGTAGTTCGGGGGTGAGGAGAGAAGCTTCTGGAAGTGTAGATTCTCCAGCTTATTAGACAAATAGCAAATGCCACTTACTAAATATTTTACTGCCGAGCTCAGCCACATCACGTGCTGAACGTAGCAGGTAGTACTTAGCCTAAAAATATCAACTTTCTGTCCATTTATGACCGGAGGTGGTTCAAAGAGGTTTGAATTACAGAAGAGGCTTTATAATAGATAGCAAAGGACATTCATAGGAGTTTGTGTTCAGTTGCAAATCAGAGCGACACCTATACTGGCTGAAAGAATGCTTTTCCTAACCTTTCTTTGTGCTATCCAATACTACATGGTTATTGACAAAGTAAGTCCTTGGAATCAATGTATTGCACTGTAAGAGTGTCAGACCAGGATCTGGAAGGCCCAAGTTCGAATCTCCACTCTGCCATGGAAGCTTGCTGGGTGATGCTGTGCCGGCCACTGTCTCTCCACTCAGCCAACTCTTACAAGAGAGAGGTTAGAATAAAATGGAGGAGGGCAGAATTGATGTTGTAAGCTGCTCTGGTCCCCGTTGGAGAGAAAGGTAAAAGGTAAAGGTTTCCCTTGCTCGAAAGCCAGTCGAGTCCGACTCTAGGGTTGCGGTGCTCATCTCCGTTTCAAAGCCGAAGAGCCAGCACTGCCCGAAGACGTTTCCGTGGTCATGTAGCCGGCATGACTAAACACCAAGGCGCACGGAATGCTGTTACCTTCCCACCGAAGTGGTACCTATTTATCTACTTGCTATTTCTTGCTTTCGAACTGCTAGGTTGGCAGGAGCTGGGGCCAGAGACGGGAGCTCATGCGGCAACCCGGGTCTTGAACTGCTGAACTACTGACCTTCCACAGCCTGCAGTTCAGCGTCTTAACCATTTGAGCCACCGCAGCTACGTTGGAGAGAAAAGTGGAGTATAAATATCTAAAAAAACCAGTTTGCACAATTCTAGGAGCCAGTTTGGTGTAGTGGCTAAGTGCGCAGACTCTAATCTGGGAGAACCGGGTTTGATTCCCCACTCCTCCACTTGCACCTGGCTAGATGACCTTGGGCAAGCCCTAGTTCTGGCACAGCTGTTCTTGAAAAAGAGCAGTCTCTGTCAGAGCTCTCTCAGCCCTGCCTACCCCACAGGGTGTCTGTTGTGGGGAGGGGAAGGGAAAGGAGTTTGTAAGCCGCTCTGAGATTCCTTTGGGTAGTGAAGGGTGGGGTATATAAATCCAATCTCTTCTTCTTCCTCCTCTTCTTCTATTCAAGAAGCTCTCGTTTGAAGAGAAGCAAAGTTCTTCAGTTCATAACAGCAAAGAGCCTTCCTTGTGTCACTTCAGAGACCAAGATATTTATTCAGGCGGGCAGCCGTATTGGTGTGAAACAGTAGAACAAATTTGGAGTTCAGTGGCACCTTTAGAACCAACATAGTTTTATTCAAGGTATGATCTTTCGTGTACATGCACGCATCCTCAGATACATTGAAATGGAAGTTACCAGTCAATTGAAATGGAAGTTACAATATAGTCAGAGGGTGAACAGCAAATCAGCAAACAACATAACGAAGATGTTTTAACAGATGCAAAGACCAAACGGGAATAACAAGCTAGGTTTGTTTGTATGGACTGTGAACTTCCATTTCAATGTATCTGAGGAAGTGTGCATGCACATAAAAGCTCATACCTTGAATAATACTTTGTTGCTCTTAAAGGTGCCACTTCCCAAGATATTTCTTGTGGGACAAAAGGGGTCTGTGTCAGACTCCCATTGCATCAACGAAGTACACACTTGTAGAAAAGGTTTTACTTTATTTGAAGCAATAGGTGCATAACAGGATCACTGTTCAGAATGAGGCATAAGCATGGATCCCAATAGATTATAGTAAGTTCAAAAAGCTGAGGCCCAATTGCGGGACTTCCCTCGCGCGCCATTGAGCCTGGGAAGCAACGCTCCTACTTAATCATAACATACTGCTTCTCATGGATACTGCCATGAGATCACCCAAGCTACTACCCGCCAGCAACCACCTGTGGCCTTGAAAGATACGGACGTTCCTGCAACTAGGCAATTAAGCGTATAAACAGGCATACATGGGAAAGCGAAAGCAAACAAGCGCATACCCAGAGAATAGGGAAACATAAGAGCATACACAGAGAATAGGGAAACTTATTGGCAGCTTGCTGACAGTCTGATGCGTGCAGCGATCACCGAAGTAAGAAGGTATTTAAACCAAGAGTTTATTCAAGTGACTCCATTTGGCTGAAGGAATTGCCCTCCTTTCTTATTTCACATAAGGAGGACTTCTTACTAAGCAGGGTGGGACTGTAGGATCCCAACCTTCTGCGTGTAGGAGGAGGACAGGACAACAAAATATTTTTTGTAAGTGAAGCCAAAAGACTGAGCAGTGCAAGGGACAGTGTTATGACACCCCCAAAGCATAAATGAATCCAGTCAAATGAAACCAAGATCTAATCGATGTAATCAAGGGAGATGACTAAGCATAGCCTGATCAATCATGTAAGTACATGGCTAAATAACAATTGTCTTCGGTAATAAGATATTAATGTTCACAGTTTATCGATACCAAATCCCGTGAGGTCAAATTTGCTTCCCATTGGAGGCTTCCTGTTGGAGCAAGGACCTTCACTCTCTGCTACAGAATGTTCTGGAAGACTGAGGTGCTCTGGTATGGGCTTCTCTCCCTTCTGTGAGGTACGTCTTTGTGCCTCATTTGCTTGTTTACAATTTTTGATGCCTGAATTGTGTCTGTTATCCTGTCACATGGAGAATTATTTGACTTATATCCACCATACGTTTCTCACAGAGACTTAACAGAATATAAATGAAGTAAGTAAACACCAATGGAGGGAATAAAGCAGAATTCTCCTTCTCTGTAGCTGCCCTTGGGTGATGTCACTGTCTTCTCTATGGCTTAATGTGATCACTGCTTTTCTTCAAATTTTGCTGCTAAGAATTATGGGATGCCAGTTACAATTGCCCTGACCTGGGTTGCCCAGACTAGCCTGATCTCTTCGGATCTTGGACGCTAAGCAGGGTTGACCCTGGTTTATACTTGGATCAGAGACCACCAAGAAAATCCAGGCTTTAGAGGAAGGCAATGGCAAACCACCTCTGAACATCTCTTGCCTTGAAAACCCTATGGGGTCACCATAAGTTGGCTGCATATGGAGCAGAGGTCCGTCATTGGCTATTAGCCACAACATAGCGATGGGTCACTATGTCTGGGGCAGAGATGCTCTGTGTTCTTGGTGCTTGGGGGGCAACAGTGGGAGGGCTTCTGAAGTTCTGGCCTCTTTGGTGGACTTCCTGAGGGCATCAGTGTTTTGGCCGCTGTGTGACATTGGCCTGATCCAACACGGCTTCTCTTATGGTATTTTCTAACACCATCACCAATTATATCACACTGATAGTACACCCATTTAAGCAGCCAGCAATGCAACTGGGACCATCAAACTGCTGGGGAAGGTAACAAAGAAACATGTGCCATCCAAGCAGCCCAAATAGGCACTCAAGATAGGTGAGAACAGACAGAGGAGGTATAATCAATGGGGGAGCAAAGGACCCCAACAGTGGCAGCAAAGGGCCCATAAAGGCCTCAGAGACTGAAATGGTCCACCCAGTGATGTGCACACAGCCTAAATCCTCTTAGTTCGGTTTTAATGGGGATTGTGCACCATGCTGATGACAGAAAGACAATAATGCTTTGTGGAATGAGATCCAAGTGCTGAGAATTCGAAGTACTTAGAGTGAGAGGGTGCAGGAGGGCATGCATATCTGTGCTGGTAAGTGTGGGGTTATAATTACCTCTAGCCTGTGAAAATGGCTCTAAAATGGTCAAAATCCACCTGGAAAATGGAAAAAGCTAAATATACAAGCCCTTATCTTTAGGAATCAATAAGAGAAAATCACAGCATATCCAAAAGCAGCACCCCTAGGCTCCAGTGTAAGGGGAAAAAATAAACCGATACATAATTCTCAAGCTTTTCAAGATACCAAAAAGTAGTCACTGTAAAACGGGTACAGGAGTCTGAAGCTCCTTCTACACTATCAGGCTCCCACTTCGCCCCATCCTCTGTGGCCCTTTCAGAATGGACTCCCTGTGGCAAAACGACACTTTCGTGCAGTCATCTGTGTAAAAATTACAGTTCTGAAGAGCAAATGTTTAAATTGCACTTTGACAACACTCAGAGGTTATCCACAGCAGGGGAAAGTTTTCAGACCAAATCTTTTCCAGCTAGCCTTCTGGCTGCCTGGGTGTGGAGGATGGTCTTGCGTGTGTTAGGAACATAACAAATGTAGCAAAAGTGTCACTCCCTGTGGCACAGAGGGAGAAGGGCCTTCAGCCTCCCCCTTCCCGTTTTCCTGACCCAAAAATGGTCCCAGAGGGTCCCTTGGGGATCTGGGTGTGTCAAAGCTGTCCCCACATTCAGGCTCATTTGGAATAGTTGGCCAGAAATGCCTGGGGTTCTTAAGCTGAAAAAGAATCATCTGAGAGACAAAAATGGAAGAGTCCGGGTGAGTAGACAAGTATACCTCTAATTCATCTTTTGGAGAGGGATGGAGGGGTAATTTAAGCTGGAAAGGTGAACTCCTCATTAGGGACTTCTGGCTTGGGACCTGGCCAGTGTTTTTTGTTTGTTTGTTTATGTAATTAGCTGCTTCATTTATACCTAACCTTTCTCCCCAGTGGGGACCCAAAGCAGCTTACAGTGTTCTCCTCTCCTGTGTTTTATCCAGGGCTATTTGGGGGCAGGAACGCACAGGAACGGAGTTCCGGCTGGCTTCCGAGTTGGCCACGCCCAGCAGGAACTCATTACCATAATAGGCCACACCCAACAGCAGAAACTCATTAGGATGGGCTACATTAGGGGTGCGTGGCCTAACATGCAAAGGAGTCCCTGCTACAAAAAAAACCCTGAGTTTTGACAACAAACAAGGTAAACAGAATAAGAAGCAAAAGGTGGGTGTGGCTGGATGACCACACTTCTGGTAACATGTGCTAATGAGCTGTGCTGTCAGGGGTGTAGCCTAATATGCTAATGAGTTTATGCTGTTGGGTGTGGCCTATTATGCTAATGAGTTCCTGCTGGGTTTTTTCTACAAAAAGAGCCCTGGTTTTATCCTCACAGCAACCTTGTGAGGTAGGTTAGGCTGAGGGTGTGTGACTGGCCCAAGGTCACCCAGCAAGCTTCCATGGCAGGGTGGGGATTCGAACGCTTTTTGGCAGATCCTATGGTTGCAGTAAACTTTATTGAAAAAGGGGTTGCCATGCCAACTTCTAGATAGTAGATGGAGATCTCCTGGAATTACAACTGATCTCCAGGCGACAGAGATCAGTTCCGCTGGAGAAAATGGCTGCTTTGGAAGGTGGACTCTAAAGGCATTATACCCTACTGAAGTCCCTCCCCTCCCCAAACCCTGCTGTCCTCAGGCTCCCAAAATCTCCAGGTATTTCTCAACCGCATTTCCCCATATATTCCCCAAAGAGCACTTCGGTCGGGGTCACAACACCGGCTGGTGACCCCGGGCCCTAAGGAGGCCAGGCTTGTGGCAACAAGGGCCAGGTCTTTCTCAGTGGCGGCTCCTACCTGGTGGAATGAGCTCCCGGAAGAGATCAGAGCCCTGCGGGACCTTGTGCAGTTCCGCAGGGCCTGCAAGACGGAGCTCTTCCGCCAGGCTTATGAGTAGGAGCTGCCACGGCCACTTACACCACCGCTCCTCTATAGAGACAGACCGCTGGGGGGCTGGGTAACATCTTTCTATTACCCCAGCCTTCCCCCTGCTACGCAAGATGATAGGAGTCCATATGTTTATTCATAGAATTGATCTTAATCTGTTTTAAAATCTGTATTTTTGAATTATGTAATTTTGTCTATCGTATGCACTTAGTGCCCTATGTGAGCCGCCCTGAGCCCGTTCGCGGGGAGGGCGGGGTACAAATACAATGCAATAAAACAAATAAATAAATAAACCCAGAGTTGTCAAGCCTACTTGAAAACAATTCTGCATGTGTGGGCTGGGATAATTTCCCTCAGCTCAGCTAATGGGGGAGGAGGACCAAAGGGCAATTCGAGCACCTTCAGAACAGCATTTTGTTCTGATGAAAGTGTCACTGCCATCCAGGCTATCAAAGTTCCCCAGGACTGAACAGAAACCATCCGTCTCTAGGATCAGACCACCCTGATCTGTCCCCCACCTTGTGGGAGGAGGAGGAGGAGATGGTTGGATTTATAACCCGCCCTTCACTACCCGAAGGAGTCTCAGAGCACCTTCCCCTCCCCACAACAGACACCCTGTGAGCAATGCTCCCTCTAAGCGGCAGAGTCTTGTGAGCTAAAATTCTACTGTGTGAGCTACTGGCATTAAAGTTGTGAGCGGGCTGTTTGCTGCATACATTAGTTTGCTCTGGAGCTATCCTTCCTGAGGTAAGACAAAAAGGTGTGAGCCGGAGGCTAAAAAACTGTGAGCTAGCTCACACTAACTCAGCTTAGAGGGAACACTGCCTGTGAGCAAGGTTCCCTCTAAGCTTTGGAGTCCTGTGAGCAAAAATTCAACTTTGTGAGCTACTGGCATTCAAGTTGTGTGCGAGCGATTTGGCTACTGCATGAATTAGTTTGCTCTGGGGCCATCCTTCCTGAGCCAAGACAAAAATGTGTGAGCCGGAGGCTAAAAAACTGTGCACTAGCTCACACTAACTCGGCTTAGAGGGAACACTGCCTGTGAGGTAGGAGAGGCTGAGAGCTCTTTCTCATGAGAGAACAGCTCTGAAACAACCTGTAACTGGCCCAAGGTCACACCAGCAGCTGCAAGTGGAGGAGTGGAGAATCAAACCTGGTTCTCCCAGATTAGAGTCCGTGCTCCTAAGCACTACACCAAACTGGAGGAAGGGAGGCATCTCAGCGATGGTAACAGAACTGCTGATGATCTGACCATGACACAGGCTATACCATTAAGCCCCCCACTAGATCACCAATAGTGCAGAAAATAAGATCCAACAGACGAGCCTTATCATGTACCAGGCCTAATGCAATCCAGGACAGTCTCATCCCATGGTTGCCATGGCAGCCATGAAGTCCTCATCTGGACCAGTCAAGGAGTCTGTGGTATGGATGCTGAGGTCTCCCAAGCATGTAATATTTGGTCTGCAACACCACCTCTGACACCACCTCTGCCAACCCCTGTTAGAACAATAACTGGCAAGCTAGGTGGAAGGTAGGCCTGCAATAGCCCCAGCCCATCCATGGAACCCAACACAAGGTACATTTAATCAACATTGGCCCTTGCCTGCAGCAGGAACCTGAAGAAGGAGAAAATAAACATAAGGGTTACAAGTACTACATTGAGCTTGCTGACAACAAAGTAAAACTACTAGTACTATATTGGTTTGCAAACTATGTATGCTGTTTATGCTGTTCTGTAAGTTTGATACTACTGACTATTACTTTTGAGAAAAAATTAATACAAATAATTATTAAAAAAGAAGAAGAAGGAGAAACATGAAAGAAAGTATCCACTCATCTGCCCCATCCCACAGTCTGGGGTTGATGAAGGACTGAATGCCCAGATGAGACTGAGCCAAAGGGACCATTAGAGGCCTCCATGTTCTCCCGCCAGATTTACTGTACATTTTTAAGATATATCGTTTTTTCTAAATTACTGGTGGAAGCTGAGGTCTGCTTGGGAATGGGCTCTCTCTCCAAGGGTAACAAATAGGCTGGGATGTGAGTGAGATCCCGCTGTTGTCATTCCCAGTTAATGGCATTTTCATGTCACAGGTTTTATTTTGTTTATGTGGTCTGATAAATATTAAGCTGGTACAGAAATGTGCTGCTGTCTGTCCCTGCTAATGCATCGATTCTCCTTAACATTTTTCTATTATGTTTTATGGTGGTTTTTTTTACAGTTTTACTAAAAACATCAGATGTTAAACTGTAGCAAACTTCCCATTTCTGCAGGACACCCCACGGAGGATATTTCCCCATCCTTATCAACAACCTTTATAAATATTCTGCTTCCAATGTGGCTTGTTGTCAACGCCTTATATTTTTCACCCTCACCACCTTTCCGAAGACAGAATGACACAAATGAAAGGCGGAGCTTCGTTTGATGGAAGTCTAACAAAAGCAGTCAGTAGCACACTTTTGGAAAACACATGCTGAGGAGCTTTGGCACAGTGTGGTCATAAAAAAGGTATGGCAAAACATTCTTTTTCTTCATCTCTTACTCACTTCTAAAGATTTGTGGTTATGATGCTGAATGTATTTTCTCAGTCCTACTTAATAAGCTTTTACAGCCTGTTGTGTGATATGTTTTTGTCAGGGGCAAAAAATTCTGCCCATGGGCTTTTCTCTAGAATGTTCTGTAACTTCTGAATGCTATCCTTGATTTTTTAAATACCAGTCATTATTGCCCCCGATGTCTTCTGATATTAAGACTTGCATTCTTTTTTATTTCAGTCCAAATGCTTTGTCACATATGCCATGAACAAATTGTGTTTAGTATAACACAATAAACAGACTTTCTGCGGGGTGCCAAAATAAATGTACTTTAAGTTAGACATACAAGTCAGACACATGAAATGCAAAATGTAAATGTGATATATTTTAATTACTGAACACTGGAAGTCAAAACATTAAGTTAGAAAAAATATATATGTGTAATCCAGCTTTCTAAACTAGGAACTAGTCCTGAGATGCATCTATTTTCAGAGAATGCTGGCCTTATAAAAACCTGACTTGTGAGTTCTTGCAAGAAGACTTGGCGCTGCTAATCTGCTCATTCAGAAAACTTTTTTCCCCAGCTCTCTATAATACATTTACTCTTCTAAATAATTCATTTCGATGATGAAATCGGTTTAATCTTTCAGAGATTCGGATTAATAATACATAGGATTTCTATCCAACTTTAACTGAACCACTGTCCATAGTTTCTTTATTGGGTGTTAAGGCTATTATATAAACCAGCCAGCCTAGTCAATAATTCTGCTAGACGGTAAGAGAAAACATGTCTGTCCCTGTGGAGGCTTTATTTAAGCTGTAGTTTCTCACGCTTGCCTTTACTTACTTACAGGCAGTTTCAGAGGGTTGCTGCGTTGGTCTGCAGTACAAAAGCTAGATTCATGTCCAGTAGCACCTTCGAGACCAACTTTGGGTGTGATCACACGAGCAGCTTGGCCCGACATAGTCACCCCTCCCCTCCGAATTAAATGGGCACAGTCACACAGCCTCATCTGTCAGGCGTTCCCCAGGCATACTTACTTTGTTGCAGGATGACTTGGAGCCGGTTGAAAAAGGCACCACATCACAAGTGGTGTTTTTGGTCTCCCGCATGGGGGAGCGTGCACAAAACCGATTGGTGGTCTGAACCTGCAGATCTGCTTCCGCTGCTGGGATTTATTTATTTTTGGAGGGAGGAGTTTTTGCTTATATGCACATGAGGGCACGTGCATATATGTGCATGCATGAGTGCATATGCGCCCACCTGAATTTTAAAAAAATATATGACTGGACAGCGCACTCCGTGGCTGAGGCGCTGCAGTAATGTGGGTGCTTGAACAGGGGACGGCCACGTAGGTAACCCGCAGCAGGGTGTGCTTTCTGGATAATATGCCCTGGAACATTTTAAACAGGTACAGTTAGAGGAGGTGCCATATCACGCCAAACCACCAGTGTGATCACACCCGAAATTTCCAGGGGATAAGGTTTAAAGAGTCCAAGCTCCCTTTCTCAGATACCTCACAAAGGGAGCTGTGACTCTCTTTTCTGGGGTATTTTTGTATTTTATGTGCATGTGTGTCCCTGCCTGGAAGTCATGGCGACCTCTGGCAACTCCTGCTGGGGCATGGAGGACGTTCAGTGGCTTGATAGCCAAGCCTCTGCTTCCTGGCCCTGGTATTCTTTGGAGATCTCCCATCCAAATAGTTAACAGAATTGGCCCGAGGCCCATAGCTATGGTTGGGCCTCCTGGGGCCCGGCCTGCCAACTTCCTCCCAAGGCCCCATGACTTTTTGGAAGAATTGGGGGGAGGCCGCATGCGCCTGCACTCCAAGCCACAAATCCACAGCTTGATGTGCCCCCGCTTCACCTCCAAGGGAGAAGTGGGAGGAGACCACGTGCGTGTCTGCACTCCAAGTCGTGAATTTGCGGCTTGGAGTGCAGGTGTGCAACCCCCGCTTCTCCTCCAAAGCATTTAAAGCGTCCCTTTAAATGCTTTGAGGGAGAAGCGGGGGAGGGGGTGGTGAATTTCAGTGCCCCCAAAAATCCTGGCTACGGGCCTGGTCGACTCTGCTTCACTTCCGACATCGGATGAAATTGGGCTTGCCTGGAAACTTAGGCCCCTGCCACACAGGGCGGAAAGGGACGGGCTGAAGTGCGACTTCTGAAAGTTGCACCAAAAGAAACATGCCGCGGCGGGATCACATTGATCCCCTGAGCTGCGGCGCATTCCCTCCCCGGCATGATCAGATGCCGCGGAAAGCGATGTAGGGGAACGGGAGACTGCCGAACTGCGCATGTCTGAGCACGCGCAGTTCAGGCAGGAGCCGGGGATGCGCCGGCAGAAGGACGGGCCGGCGATCCCACGGGCGGTGTTGATGCGGCCGTCGTGGATGAACCACCTCGGTAGGTGGTTCATTTTTGATGCGTCTCTTCGGGGGAAGGGCCGGATTGGGGACGGGTGCGCAACGCTGCCCAGATGTTGCAGTGGGATCGCGCCCGTTTGCTCCAGCCCCGATCCGGCCCACTCCCGGCCCAAAACCCCTCATGTGGACAGGGCCTTAGTTGGTCTTTAAGGTGCTGCTGGACTCAGATCTTGCTTACAGGCAGCATCTTCATCTCACAGTTACTCTCCATCAGTAGTGCACCTACCAACAGAGGTATAGGAGCAATTGTTTGCAGAAAGGCCCTTTATCCACGTTGTGAACATTATGAATATCCACAATACCCTGAAGGGCTGGTTTGCCTATCACTCAGTATGAAACGAGGCTATCCCTTGTCAGCAATGCACTTCTGCTGCCCTCATATGGCAAAGGGTCATGCGAAAGAGTAAATGGACACAAATTGAACATAGCCGTGGTGACATGTCGGAAACCTTTTAGTGCATCAGAAACGTTTCCATCTGCCGGGACACTTCGTGGCTGACCCGAAAGCCAGCGTGGTGTAGGCGGTTAAGAGCGGCAGACTCTAATCTGGAGAACTCAGTTGGATTCTCCCCTCCTCCTCCACGTGAAGCCTGCTGGGTGACCTTTGGCTGGTCACTGTTTCCCTCAGAACTCTCTCAGCCCCACTTACCTCATGAGGTGCATGTTGTGGGGAGGGGAAGGGAAGGCCATTGTAAGCCACTTTGAGACTCCTTAAGGTATTTATGTACTTATTTATCAAGTCTCTACCCTGGCCTCCCAGCCAATGCTGGCTCAGGGCTGCTTACGTAAGAAAACAGATAAGTTACATTAAAACATAAGTTACAATTAAAACAGTCCTGGAACCATCTAATCCGATGTAATAAAGTGCTAGTAGTTATTATTATTGATTTGGTAAAGAAAAGTGGGGTTTAAAAACCTTCCCTTCTTCATTCTTCAATAAAAGGAACTTGGAAGGGACGCTTTAGTGGGGAAACTGCAGATTTACAGCACAAACAGGTTTGAGAGTATTAGCCAAGAGCTTAACAGGTTGGACAATTTCCTCAGTCTCTTTGAGTGCTAATTTGCTTAACAAAAGGAAGGAGTCTGAGTTATCCCAGTTATCCTGTCATATGTACAGGTGTTGCCGGTAAGAGCTGTGCTTAACTATATCCTCATACATAGAAATACTGCAACCCAAGCATTTTACCAGTTTATTTCTCCCCCCAAACCTGTGTCTAAAAAGCTTCTTATGAAGTGGCCTAAGTTTAGAAGGAGGGGGCGACATGACTGTTTGCTCCTTGTGAGCTCAACGTTGGACGATTCCGCATCTGGCATTCGCTCGACATTTTCTCAACTGGGAGGAAAAAGTGCAACTCAGAACCACATTCAGATCCCTCGGGGCAATGCCATACTGACTGCAAAGTCACCCCTGAATGGCCATGAATCTATGCAGAAGGTACCATAAAACCCGATGATCAAAGAAAGCGAAAGCGGCACGGAGTGTGGAGGCTACCATAAAACCCGATGATCGAAGGAAGCGAAAACAGCAGGCAATGTAGAGGGGGGATTCCTGTTCCAAGGTGGGTGTCATAAAACAATGGAGGGAAAAGCCAGTGCAGAACCAGCCATCCACTGTACACCTTTGGCACTGGCAGGGGACTAGCAGCCCTGGCTTCGCCTGAGCTCAGTCCTGCAGGGCAGATGAAATGCCTCACCAGCACCAGGGAGAGCGGCTTCTCTCCAGCTGCGCTCCTCAGATGATGTGTGCCTGCACGGGCCTTCGAGGATGCTTCGGCAAGTCTGGAGTACACTTCCTGAGTAGTCCAAAACACGATGGGCACATGCACCACTTCGTGCAGCCTTAATGTACCCCGGGAGCTAATCAAAAGCCTTTTAAAATCTTCTTTAAAAGCCTTTGCTGAGTGGAAAGTTTTGGAAAAAAAGAAAAACGACCCTTAACAACAGCATGTCCTTGTTGACAGCCGTTCTTCCATGTCCCGCTTTTATGGGTAAAATACCTCTGTCTGCCTCAGCACTGTAAGTGAGTGTCGATAAGTCACCACTGACTTCTGGCAACCGCAGCGATGGGCTTTCAAGGCAAAGGAGGGGCAAAGGTGGTTTGCCGTGGCCTTCCTCCGCACAGCCTTCCTTGGTAGTTTTCCATCCGAGTACTGACCCTGCTTAGCTTCTGTGATCTGATGGGTTTTTAATGCTGCTGCAGCCGTCTGCTACGGCAACTGCAGGGTGTCCGTGAGTATCAGCTCCAGGGGGATGACTGCAGACGAGGGTCGGGGGGGGGGGGGGGGGGCTACAAACTGGCAGATAGTTACCGTAAGTTAATTACTTCTAATGGTGTTACTACTGAAGCATGAGTAGTCGTTCTGCAGCAATGGCACCCAGTGGTATCATTTTGTGGAAGCTGGGAAGTGGTGCAATAAAGGTGCAGGAGACCGATACGAGCTTCAGCATTCAGAGGTGTGTACAATTAGTTGCAAAGAGGCAGAGAAATCTGTGGTCTCTTCTGCCAGACAGAGAGAAAAACAGATCTGTTTTTGGATGCATCAGACCATCAGAGTAAAAAAGCCATACCCCGCCCTTCACTAACCGAAGGAGTCTCGGAGCGGCTTAAAATCTCCTTTCCCTCCCCCTCCCCACGACAGACACCCTGTGAGGTAGGTGCGGCTGAGAGAGCTCTGAGAGAAGCTGCTCTTTTTCAAGGACAGCTCTTGTCAGAGCTACGGCTTGCCGGTGGTCATTCAGCAGGTGCAAGTGGAGGAGTGGGGAATCAATCCCGGTTCTCCCAGGTTAGACTCCATACCAGTAGGATTACCAACACAAAGGTGGGGTGTGGATTTACAACTGATTTCGGACTACAGAGGTCAGTTCTGCTTGAAGAAATGTCATTTTGGAGGACAGGCTCTATGGTATACCAAAGGAGACATGGAAGTCCTACAGGAGAAATGGAAGTCTTACGATGGCTACAGTGGGGTTCTCAAACGAAACTGGTAGGCAATGGGAAGAAGAAGAAGAGGAAGAGGAAGATGAGGAGGAGGAGGAGGAGGAGGAGATTGGATTTATACCCCGCCCTTCACTCAGAGTCTCAGAGCGGCTTAAAAACCCCTTCCCCTCCCCACAACAGACACCCTGTGAGGTGGGTGTGGCTGAGAGAGCTCTTTCAAGAACTACTCATGAGAGAAAAGCCCTGAGAGAACTTGTGGCTGACCCAAGGTCACCCAGCTGGCTGCATGGGGAGGAGTGGGGGATCAAGCCGGTCCTCACAGATTAGAGTCTGCACTCCTAGCCACTGTAATAAAATATATCTTAACCTTATTTTGCACCATCGGCCTTGGTCTTATTTTTTTATCTCCTAGTAACTGGTGGAGCCCCTTTATTTTCAGCTTAAAAAATACGACCGTTCAGATCCCAGGCTTGCTTTCAAACCTTTTTTTGGTCTCATTGGGCAGGCGGGCTGCTTCTGATTTCACATGCGCCATGAGAAGCCGAAGAAACGGTACCTTGGAGAGTTCAAAAAGTCTTTATTCCAGTATCTCTCGTAGCACAGATCTATCCTACAATGAAAACGTAAGTGAGCTGTGAAATCTGATTCTTTGCAAAGTAACGTATTTGTTGCTGCTGGCATTTGAGCCCCTTGGGGATAGGCTGCCTACAAACGTTTTAAAATAAAATAATAAATATTGGTAAAATCCCTCCAGGCTCTTGCAATGATGGTAAATGAAACTGTGATGTATACAGAAGAGTACATAAAGTTGATGACATTTTTTTTAATATGATGGTGGACCTCTGAGGCTGGATTCTGTGCTTGCTTGTGGGTTGTTTACTGTTATCCCTACATCGCATATCCTTCTGACCCTGCTGCCAACCATTTTTTAATTTCATGTCTGTCTTTCTGTCTACATGACGAGGTGGGCTGTAATCTGTGGCAACTTGTGGTAGAATAAAAATATATTCATGGTTAAGGGTGTCACAAGACTCTTGTTTATTTGTATGAATGTGCTCTGTTCTGATCTTCAGCAGATTCTATGGAAAGCAAGAATGGGGGCCCACGGCTGCAGTGCTGCTTGCTTCATAAGCTTCAGTGCCCTATATTTATGTATTTGGTATTTATGTCCTACTTTTCTCCCCAACTGGCTTACGACATCATCACCCCCCCCCCCCGCATTTTATCCTCACGATAAGTTTGCGAGGTAGTGAAGCTGAGAGATGGTGACTGCTCCAGTGACTTGCATCACTGAGTGGGAATTCGAACCTGGACGTCCCAAAATATAGGTCAATCCTCTAACCCAGAAGTGTCGAACTCATTTGTTACAAGGGCCGGATCTGACATAAATGTCACTTTGTCGGGCTGGGCCATGTGTGCCATAAAATGTAATGCCAGGTACCGGAGATATAAACTGTATATAAAGGACACAGGTGAACCCAATTAACAATATTATTTTTAACTCAAAATACAAACAAAAGCAACTGATTCCTAACAATGAAAGCAATTGGTTTACTGGGGAACCCACAAAAGCCCCAATAAATATTTAATCACATGCAAGACTAGTCTCCCCCCCCCCGGGATACCATAAAAGGGGGAGTACCTTACATTTCCATACATACCAGTTGCTTGAGGGTCGGGTAAGAGCCCTGGATGGACCTGTTCTGGCCCCCGGGCCTCATGTTTGACACCCCTGCTCTAACCAATACACCCCACTGGTTCTCATACTGTGGATGAATGCCTGAATATTTAAGAGTAGGCAGCAACACTCAATTCTGCAGGGTTCTTGCTATAATACTATGCTGATTGTGCTCTGGAAAATTAAAATTGGGGCTACCTTTGCTAGTTGTGCATTGGAAGTAATGTGTGTATTTTCCAAAGAAACGACTGCTAAATGAATGTCTAGTTTGTTTCTTTTATTTCTTTATTTTGAGAAGAGTACTTCATCCAAATCTTTCAACCCTTGCTCCTAAAGGATTTGGTGCGTTTCATTCAAGACAATTTTAAGAAGAGAGAATGTGTCTTTTTTACCAAAGATGTCAAATCAAAGTAAGCAAAGATTGACTGTCAATTTCTGTAATTTTCAACTGCGGGTCTGTGATATGCCTTGGACTGTTTTCGTGTGATGTTAAATAGCTTGTTTGAGCATCACCGTGGTGGGGGGGACAGAAGAACCCTGTGCAGAGACAGCATAACACCACCCAAATTGGTCCTGCATTGGCAGTGCTGTACAGATATTGCCACCACTGTAGTATAGCAGTACACTGGTATTACAGTGAGATCATGATATCTCCAGCACCAGCCTATACCAAGATATGTCAGAGTAAGAATCTTCATAGAACTCCTATAACTCTTCAGTCAATGTAATCAAAGCAGAGGATTACACTGGTTATGTGGAGTAAACTATTGCTGTTTGGAAAGACGGGCGCCAATGGCCGCGCAAACATTGTATTTATTTATTCATTCATTCAATTTATACCCTGCCCTCCCTGCCGAAGCAGGCTCAGGGCAGCTTACATAAAATGCATATATAAATACACTTGAAGTCATTCCTAAAACATCATAACAAATTTAAATATTAGTTATCCTAAAGTGCTGGAACAGCATTCAAGTAAAGTGCGAGAGCAGAGGTTTCAAGTTAAACAGTATTACTTAGGCCCTGTCCACACGAGAGGATTAGGGCCGGGAGAGGGACGGAACGGGGGCGGAGCAAACGGGTGCGATCCCACTGCAACATCTGGGAAGCGTACCGTGTCCGTCCCCGATCCGGCCCTTCCAGCGATAATCCGCTCCAAAAAAGAACCACCTACCGAGAACTGCTCCAACATGCGCAGTTCAGCAGACTCCCGTGCCTTTCTCCCCGTCTCCCCAGTATCTGATCGTGCCGGGGAGCAAATGCACAGCGGCTCACGGGATCTGTATAATCCCGTCGCCACGTGCCTATTCAGGTGCGGCTTTTAAAAGCAGCACTTTGGCCGTCCCTTTCTTCCCTCGTGTGGCAGGGGCCTTAGATGGTCGTCATGGTGGTATACTCACACCAGCTCAGTTGATCAATTATGTGCGTGGTGAGGACAGGCTGCAAGTTGTGGGGCGGGGCACAGGGTCGCTCCTCAGGTGTTTAGTGCGGCTCCTAGTTGAAGGCCTGGTGGAAGAGCTCCGTCTTGCAGGCCCTGTGGAACTATAAGAGGTCCCGCAGGACCTTTTCGTGGAAAGAACAGGGATGGGTTTGACTTGAAGGTAGTAAGGCCCAGTTCCTGAATTTAGGGAAGCTTCTCTCTGACTCTGCTGAGTTCAAGGTTCCTCAAAAGTACTATTAGGTTTTTCATTACATGCAAAATTATTTGAACAGAGTTTCTACATTTATTATTACCTTATCTAATTCTACTGTTGATAACTATTCTCACTGTATTTTGTTCTTTTTACTGTTTAAAAATTAAAAAAAAACTTTAAAAAAAACCCCTAAGGTGTCCTCCCTCCTTCGAGGTGTTTAAGCAGGAACTGGATGATTATTTGTCAGGGATATTTGAAGTCATCCTTCCTGGTGCAGGGGGCTGGACTGGATGATCCTCTGGCCCCTTCCAACTTTTTAATTCTATGATTCGCCCAAGCACATAGCAGGAACTAGTCTATAAAGGGTGATTCTGCCTCTGGCGTTCGCTCCACATCTTCTCAACACTGAGGGAAAGGTGCAGTTCAAAACCACATTCAGATACCCCAGGGCAACGCCGTACTGACTGCGAAGTCACCCCTGAATGGCCATAAATCTATGCAGAATCTATGTAGAGGGTAGCATAAAATCCGATGATCAAAGAAAGTGACAGCAGCGTGCAGTGCAGAGGGGCATTTCCGTTCCAATGTGGGTTTGGTAAAACAACGGAGGGAAAAGCCGATGCAGAATCACCCGAAGTCACATGCTACAGCTCCACAGAAACACGAATTAAAAAAATTAGAAGCTCTGCTAATCACTGTCCAGAGAGACCATTTTAGATCTTCCTAGCAGAAGCCAGGTACTGCTAACAAATTCTAGGCTGGCCACAACCTTGCATCCATTTCAAGACACAGACCCACATAGAGTGCATTGCAGTAGCCTCAATGGAGGTTGTGGCAAAGCAAAAACCTGACAGAGACATTTGCCTTTTTCACCTAGCAGAGTAGGCAAAGAGCTTTCCTGGCAATTACCTCAACCTGAGGCTCTGAACACACATTACATCTGTTCCTGGAGCTGTTTTCAAAGAAGTCCTGAATGCGCTGCTAACTCTTTGTTCTATCTCCTCATGTGGTTAAATAATTAAACTCCTAGTAAATAGTTCCTTCTGCTGATCTTGTGTTGTTGTTTTTGATTGCCTGATACCCATAGCTTGCAAAGACTGAAATAAAGGATCTAGGCGCTTTGGAATGGGTTGACACTTGCCCTAAGATAGTTAGTTAGCTTGGGAAACTGCTCTCCTGGGCATGGTGTCTCGATAAAACAAGCAAATTGAACGATGTGATGGTTAACTGTAATGTCTCTTCCCACATATGCTCACCTTGACAGTGACAACCTGTGTAAATGTGGCTACTCAAAATCTCAGCATATAGAAGGCACTCAGATTAATAATCAAGAGAAGTGGAATTACAAGAAACACACCAAAGAACTCCCAACAGATGCCTTTGGAGACATTGAATTTGAGAACCTGGGCAAGAGAGGAAAGGTGAGTTAAAAAGCCTCTTGCTGTACGGATCCCCGAAAAGCCTCTGGTTGTATGGAGGCCCAAACTCCATCAAGAGTTTGGGTGTGATCCTGGAGGCCTCCCTTTCATTGGAGGCCCAGGTCATGAATACGGCAAGGACAGCGTTTTTCCGTTTTTGCCAAGCCCAGAAGCTGACCCCTTACCTGTCCCGCACTGACCTGGCCACAGTGATCCATGCAACAGTCACCTCTCGCTTAGACTACTGTAATTCCCTCTATGCAGGGCTGCCCTTGAACTTGCTCTGGAAGCTTCAGCTGGTCCAGAATGCGGCGGCACGGGTCCTTACTGGGACCCCCTCTGAGAACTCTACCAGCTGCACTGGCTCCAAATTGAGTATCGAATCAGGTTCAAGGTTTTGGTGCTTTCCTTTAAGGCCCTAAACGGTCTGGGACTATCGTATCTACAGGAACGCCTCCGCTTATATACCCCTCAGAGAGCATTACATTCATCAGGTAACAATTTATTGCTAATCCCTGGCCCCCAAGCGGTCTGACTGTCCTTGACCAGGATCAAGGCCTTTTTGGCTCTGCCCCCGACTCGCAGGACCTGTAAGACTGAGATGTTCCACCAGGCATATGGTTGGGAACAGTGACAGTTAGACAGATCAGCTGTCTTCCCCTTTTCTCCCCTCTGTTTCTCTGTTTTCCCCTTCTCCCACGCTGTTCGCTTTATTTTTCTTGATCAAGTTCCTTCCCTGATCTTGATCTCCTTCTCCTCCCTTCTTTTCCTCCTTTCTTGCCCTTCTTAGGGCTTGGTTTTTCTATTCACTGTGAGCCATGAATCTTCTGTGTTGACTGCCTTTTTAGTTGCCCACTTGTGATGGATTGTTGTGGCGCCATCTGATTGACGGTTAGGTTTTTAACTGTAATGTTTGGTTTTAAAATGGTAAAATGTTGACTTTATCGTATATTGTATATTTAACTCTTGGAAGCCGGCCTGAGCCCTGCTTGTGGGGAAAGAGGGCTCTACTGGTAGCAGGAGCTCCTTTGCAAATTAGGCCACACACCCCTAGTGTAGCCAATCCTCCAAGAGCTTACAGTAGCCCCAGTAAGAAGAGCTCTGTAAGCTCTTGGAGGACTGGCTACACTAGGGGTGTGAGGCCTAATATGCAAAGGAGCTCCTGCTACCAGTAGAGCCCTGCTCGGAATGAATGGATGGATGATTACAGAACAGGACAATATTATTTGGGTTGACATACTGACATACCTTGATAGTTGGAAAGAGGTAGCCCATGTTAGTCTGCCATAGCAAAATAAAACAAAAGTCCAGTGACACCTTAAAGACTAACATTTATTTCAAAAAGGAAAGAAGCAGGAAAAGAAAGGATAAATCTACGTCCAAAGTTCTTACAAGGTTTCAATATAGAAACCTAGAAAAGAACAAGAAAGACAAAGACAAAGAAGATGGAGAGGTTCCAGACGATTAAGCTAATATCAGTTAATGTTAACGGGCTAAATGGCCCCAATAAAAGGAGAAGAATCTTTCACCAACTCTTAAAACTTAATTCAGACGTAACATGCATCCAAGAAACACACATAAAGAAAGAACAAGAAAAATATTTAAACCAACCCAACTTAGGAAGAGTTTTTATAGCATCAGATACATTTAAAAAAAAGAAAGGAGTAGCAGTATATGTAAAAGACCACCTACAACCTAAGCTAGAATTCGCATTAGAAGAGGGAAGAGGAGTGGCAGTATCAATCGAAAGACAGGGAAAGAGAACCTTGATCTTAAACATCTATGCACCCAACCAAAACCAACCCATTTTCTTTAAACAACTCCAAGAGAAACTGATGGGGATAACCTTTGAAGAAATTTGTGTAATAGGAGACTATAATTCGGTATTTGACCCAAAAATAGATAGGAAATATACAAAACCCAAGGCGACAAAGTCGAGCAACAACCTACCTAAAACCTTTCTAGACCTGGCGGAGGAACTATCACTAATAGATATTTGGAGAATTAAAAATATAGATAAAAAGGAATACACATTCTATTCAGCTCGACATAGCGCCTGGTCGAGAATAGATATGGCATGGGTGTCGATAGACCTTGTCCAGAGCATAGAGGAGATACAAATACTACCTTGTACCTTTGCGGACCACAACCCGATACTTCTAAAACTTAAAACAAATGCTAGGAAACCAAGATGGACAATGAATGTAAGCTTATTGAAAGATAAAGAGATAGTGAAGAAAACCAGAACCTTGATACAAGAGTTTTTTAGTAATAATACTTCCAAAGACACCCCCATAGAGATAATATGGGATGCTTTTAAAGCATTCACAAGAGGGTGGTGGATAAATCAGGGGGCGTGGAAAAAGAAACAAGAGGGAAAAGAAATCGAAACGCTAACCAGAGAAATACAAAAAGAAGAAAATAGAAACATAAAATCAAAAAAAGATTTAAAAAATGTAAGAAACAGGATTAATAAGATACAACACCAACTTAACCTACTACTAACAAAAGAAACAGCAAAAAAAATAGAAAGGGCAAAATTATATTATTTTGAGAATGCCAATAAGCCTACAAGATGGCTTGCTTATAAGCTAAAAAAAGAAAAGGAAAAAAGAATCATAAAAAGACTTAAAAATGAGAATGGGGAAGAAATGACTTCACAAAAAGATTTAGAAGAGATAATTCTAAAATTTTATGGGAAACTATATAAAAAAGATGAGATAGGAGAGGAGGAAATACAAGATTACCAAAGAAAAACGGAAAAAGGGAAATTTAATAAGGAACAGTTAGACATACTAAATAACCCTGTTGAAACTACGGAAATAATAGAAGCGATAAAAGACGGGGGGGAAAAGAAATCACCAGGTCCTGATGGAATTCCAACAGAATTTTATCAGACATTTGAGGAGCAGATCTCAAAACCATTTAAAGAGCTGATTAACAATATACCTCAGTCAAAGGTAATCCCTGCCTCATGGAGTGAGGCTTTGATTACTCTGATACACAAACCGAACTCTGCTGAGGAAGAAATAAAGAATTATAGGCCCATCTCACTATTAAATACTGATTATAAAATTTTTGCAAAAATAATGGCCAATAGGATGAAAAGAGTGCTTTCAAAAATAATCCACAAGGATCAATCAGGATTCCTACCTAAGAGAAAGATACAAAACAACGTAAGAAATATAAAATGTGCTAGAATATTACGCAATGCAACCTGGGAAGCAGATGGCTTTGATTCTCTTAGATGCAGAGAAAGCATTCGACAATATAAACTGGACTTATATGTTCAAAAAACTAGAGTTATGGGAGTGTGGGGAAAATTTTTATACAATGATCAAAGCTATGTATAATAAGCAAAGTGCCAAAATACTAATCAATGGCGAAACGTCCCAAAACATCCAAATTCAAAAAGGCACAAGGCAAGGATGCCCCCTCTCCCCATTACTATTTATTTTTATAATCGAAACATTAATTGATAAAATTAGATCTAACAAAACAATAAGAGGGTTGAAAATAAAAGGAGAAGAATTTAAAGTACAGGCCTTTGCTGACGATTTAATATTTGTGTTGGAAGACCCGGAAAAAACACTGACAAACTTAATAGATAATATAAAAGAATTTGGTCAGGTAGCTGGGTTTAAAATTAACATTCAAAAAACAAAGATAATGGTCAAAAACTGCTCCCCAAGACTGATAATAAAATTAAAAGAGATGTCAAAAATGGAAATAGTACAAAAGGCCAAATACTTAGGCATTTGGTTATCAGATGACACTGCAAAGCTATTTGAAAACAATTATAAAAAACTCCTCACAGAAATCAATATCGACCTGAAAAACTGGGAACGAAAACACCTGTCCCTCATGGGAAGGATAGCGACCATAAAAATGAATATTTTACCAAGATTCTTGTTCCTAGCGCAAAACCTGCCGATACTAAAAAATTATGAATTCCTTAATGATTTAGAGAAAATAACAAATAAATTTATCTGGCAATCCAAAAGACAAAGAATTAGAACTAAGTACCTACAAGATAATAAAATGAAAGGTGGATTTGCACTGCCCAATTGGCAGATATACTACCACTCAGCAGCAATGACATGGATCAAAGAATGGGCCCAACTTAAAGATGAAAGAACTTTGATATTAGAAGGAGCAGATTTGCCAATGGGATGGCATGCATACATGTGGTATGGAAAAGATAAAATCCACTCTTGTTTCCATACAAACATAATAAGAGCAGCCCTAATGAAAACCTGGAACATCATAAAAAATAAATTTTATAATAAGACCCCTCTATGGATTTCCTCTCTGGAAGCCTTCATTAAACCATCAGTAATGATAGGCAACTCCAAACTAACATACAGCACCCTCCTAAATGAAAAAATGGAACTCAAAAAAGAAGAAGCACTAAGAAAAGAAAATATTAAAACAACTTGGTGGGATTATAATATAATCAACACTCGATACGCGATTGATAAAAAAACAGGGTTCTATACAACTCAAAATGAAATAGATAAAATATGGCTCTCGTCTAACGATAAATTAATCCAGAAACTGTACTCTAAACTATTGGAGGAAGCATTAGAAAAAGATACCATTAAAAAATCAATGATGATATGGGATAAAGAGATAGGAACCCCCTTAAATATAGCTCAATGGAATAAAACGTGGAGGTCAATAAAATATATGAAAGCAATCCCCTATAAAGAAAACATCTATAAAATGTTTTACAGGTGGCATTGGACCCCTGAAAAAATAGCCAAATGTTTCCCACAAGCATCGAACTTATGTTGGAGATGTGGGAAAAATGTAGGGACATATCTCCATATTTGGTGGAGATGTGAGAAAATACAAAAATTTTGGAAAAAAATACATAAAATTATACGAGAAGTTTTCAAACTAAATATACCTATGAAACCCGAAACATATTTATTAAACATGATCCCGGATAACATAAAAAATCATAAGGTAATAATAATATATATATTAACAGCAGCAAGAATACTCATAGCAAGACGTTGGAAATCAAAACATATACCATCGATAAAAGAACTTAAATACAAGATGTTAGAAATCGCAGAATTGGATAAACTGAGCCTAGAACTGAAAAACAAACCAGAGAATCTATTTTGGAAAAGATGGAAACATATATATGACTGGCTAAAATATAAAAGAAGAATTGGTGGATAAAATGCTAGTGTAAATATTATAAATTAAGAACAAATTATATGGAGATGTGTAAAAATGTGATGAACTTTTATAAGTTAGATATGATAATTTGAAGCCAACAACTTTATGAAGATGTATAAATGACTAATGAATTATCATATGCTTTATACATAGAAAATATGGATTGTAAAGGTGAAAACTTGGAAAATAAATTTATTAAAAAAAAAAAAAAAAGACTAACATTTATTTCAATAAGACCTCTCATGAATCACAGCTCAGGTCTGACTCACAAAAGCTCATATTGAAATAAATGTTGTTAGCCTTTAAGCCGCCACTGGACTTTTGCTTTATTATACACGGCAGTGCCACCCTAGCCAAGTTACACCCTTCTAAACCATTGATTTCTGTGGACTTAGGAGGGTATAACTCTGCTTAGGCTAGCACTGTGAAACTCCCTTTACATTCTTTACCTTTCAAAAAGTATGAGGACATGCGACGGTTCTATTATTATTCTACTTTTATGCAGGGGTCTTGTTGTAGAAAAAGAGCTGCCGGAGCTCATTAGCATAACTCATTAGCATAACTTATTTGCATATGCCACGCCCCCTGACATCACCGGAAGTGACAGAAGGCCACACCCCCTGACATCACCGGAAGTGTGTCAGAAGGCCCGGCTACTTACCCTCCTGCTTCATCCTCATTCCCAAACGGAATGAGGATCGAAGCAGAGGGCGGGGTAAAGAAGGGGGCGGGGCTTCACCACGTGACCGCCCCGCCCCCTAGAGGTTCTCTTCCGGAGCTCCGTACCTGAGAGCCCCCCCCCCGACTAGAGCCCTGCTTTTATGCGTTTAGAAGGGAATCTGGAGCCATGGGTAGAAACACAGTGCAAAAACCTCAAGGGTTAAACATAATTGTTTTTCATTTTTAAGGTGTGATGGACAGAATAGATTTTAATAATCCAGTTCTGGGTCAGTGCGTAGATGTTGGGGTTTACTGGCACGTGCTTTATTCTGTTTAAGCATCACCTATGAATAGGAAAGGAGCTGTGGTGGCTCAAGTGGTTAAGACGCTGAACTGCAGGCTGTGGAAGGTTGGTAGTTCAGCAGTTCGAGACTGGAGTGTGCCGCATGATGGAGTGAGCTCCCGTCTCTAGTTCCAGCTCCTGCCAACCTAGCAGTTCGAAAGCAAGAAATTGCAAGTAGATAAATAGGTACCACTTCCGTGGGAAGGTAACAGCGTTCCGTGCGCCTCGGTGTTTAGTCATGCCGGCTACATGACCACGGAAACGTCTTCGGACAGCGCTGGCTCTTCAGCTTTGAAACGGAGATGAGCACCGCAACCCTAGAGTCGGATTCAACTGGCTTTCAAGCAAGGGAACCTTTACGACCAGAGTGTGCCGCAGGACGGAGTGAGCTCCTTTCTCTAGTTCCAGCTCCTGCCAACCTAGCAGTTCAAAAGCAAGAAACTGCAAGTAGATAAATAGGTACCACTTCAGTGGGAAGGTAACAGCATTCCGTGCGCCTTGGTGTTTAGTCATGCCAGCCACGTGACCACGGAAATGTCTTCGGACAGCGCTGGCTCTCCGGCTTTGAAACAGAGATTCGACTGGCTTTCGAGCAAGGGAACCTTTACCTTTACCTATGAATAGGAATGGTCTGACCCGGCTGGACCATCTCAGAAGTTAAGTAGGGTTGGATCTGGTTAGTACTTGGATGGGTCCAACCAAGGAAGTCCTGGGTTGCTATGCAGAGGCAGGCAATGGCCAGCCACGACTGCAGGTCTCTCACCTTGAGAACCCTACAGGGTCACCATAAGTCAGCTGCAATTTAACAGCAGGCCCGTAGCCAGGATTTTAAAATTTAATTTAAATAAGTCGGGGGCACCCCACCCCAAGGGAGCACCAGAAATAAAATAAAAAATTAGAAGTCAGGGGGCCTGGGGCTGGATGAGAAATTGGGGGGGGGAGGGCTTGGCAGTAAGTCAGGGGGGCCGGGCCCTGAGATGCCCCCACTGTAGCTACAGGCCTATTTGACAGCCCTTTTCACCAAGAGAAGGGAAACTCCAGGGTTAACAAGGCCCATTGATCTTTAGCCACTTGCTGTTCCCATTTATTTCAGAAGTTTAATTCATTTAAAAGGCAAGCATCCAGGAGGATTAATATTTCAGCAGGGTCGCTTCCCATTGTCCGATGCAAAATGTTCTAGTTAGGGTGAGATTATGAGAAGTGCTCCGCTACAAAAGGTCTCCGGGTGCCATATGATGCATGCTAAGATATCAGAAGTGGGGGGGGGGGGGACAACGTTAACCACTTGCCAAATTAAGCATGTGATTGTCACATTGTTGGAACTTTTAAAACTTTGAAGATGGTGCTTTTTCTGGGGAGTTCTTGGGGGGGGGAGTTCAAAGAATATATGCGATACTTCCTCATCAATCCTAAACTAATTTTGCTCACATTTCTGCTTTCAGCACACGGAGCTTTGTCAGCTTTGAAAATTGTGTTGTTTGGAATACTTCTGAAATTTATATGCCTACTTACTTTTGTGGAAGCAATAATTACACCTGCCATTATACTCATTAAGCCAAAAATAAGGGGGGGAAGCCAGTGTACAGTACAAGGAATAGCAAAGAACACACCACTGACTGAAAATAAATACACAAAGTAGCAAGTATATAATAATCATATAAGCATAACAACTAAATGCACAAGCAAAATAGCAAGTATATAATAATCATATAAGCATAACAACTATAATAAGAATCAATAGGCCAAGGTGCAATAATAAAGCATAATAGACTGTAGACTGTGCTTTAGTTGTTATGCTTATATGATTATTATATACTTGCTACTTTGCTTGTGTATTTATTTTCAGTCAGTGGTGTGTTCTTTGCTGTTCATTATACTCATTAAGGCTGCATTCCTGTGCACACCTGGCTAAGATTGAGACCCATCCAGTTCTGTGGGGCTTGCTGCTGAGTTACCATGCATGGAAACTGTTTAAAAGTGCCACAGCAACTGCAGAGAAAATTAGCTATCCAGAACCAGTATTCGTATTTTTTACCAAGATGGATAGATCTTTGAAGATACAAACATGACTCATGCTTAGTTCTTTAACCAGTTCCTTATTCTGCAAGGTTGCCAGGTCCCTACCTCTTTCCAGGGGGGGCGGGGAGAAGCTCCTGGTCTGGGACTTTTGCACATGTGCCGTGATGACATCACCCGGAAGTGAAGTCATCATGCTAGGCACGTCACCAGGGGACAGTCTAGCATTCGGCCTGAAAACTCTATGATACCATAGAGTTTTCAGGCCAAATGCTAGACCATCCCCCCCCCCCGGTGACGTGCCCAGAGTGATGACATCACTTCCACGTGACGTCATCGTGCCGAGCACATTGGCCCGATCCAGGCACTTTAGGGATGGTGTTCCCCCCACCAGCCAGATCTGGGCCGGCAGGTTGGGGGGCCCTAGAGTGGGCAAACTCCTGCCCCCCCAGGATCTGGCAGCCCAATTATTCTGAACTTTTACTTCATCAGAGAATTGAGGGTTTTTATGAATCAAAAGAAGCTTCTCAATCCTCCCCCCCCGTGTTAATCTCCAGTGTGCAAACAGTGCACAGCTATTTATGGATTTAGGCGACTTCTGTGCCACTTTTCTCAAAAGAGGCTCACAAATTCATCAAATGAAAGTATAAGAACAGCAGTGACATTCAGAAGGGATTTGAAACAGTAATAATTATTTAACAGAGAGCGAAAGTACTGATGCCTGAACTAAGAAGCATAGGCGTAATCTTCGTGGGGGCGGCGGGGCGTCAGCCCCCGCCGAAATTTTCAGGAAGGTTCTCAGCCTCCCCCGGGAGCCACTCTTGCTCCTAGCAAAGCAATGCCTCTGGCCCAGCCCCAGCCTCCCCCGGGAAATCGGAAAGTCTACACCCTTGCTAAGAAGGCTTCAAAGGAGATGCTGGCCCCCGTGAGCGCTTTTGGTCTATTCAAAGACTCATCTGAATTAGCCACTGAACTAAACATGGCAGAATGCGGTACGATGCATGAGTAGAAAGGCCAAATGAGTAGAAAGGCAATATCAGGCCAAATGGAATGTTTTGCCTCTTGTAAAAATGTCTTTCTCTGTTTCCCAAGTATATCCGCCTGTCGTGTGATACAGACTCTGAAACTCTCTACGACCTCATGACCCAGCAGTGGCATCTGAAAACACCCAACCTCGTCATCTCTGTCACAGGCGGAGCAAAAAATTTTGCTCTGAAGCCACGAATGCGCAAGATTGTCAGCCGGTTGATCTACATTGCACAGTCTAAAGGTAAACCATCATCTTTGCTTTGGCACAGCCTGGCAAAACGATGTGTGGGTATAAAGCAGGGAAGGTAGGAAAGGAAAGCTTGCGTGCATTTCATACACATAACCATGGGGGTCACCCTGTGATTGAAAAGCATTGTGTTGTACTAAGTAAGGACGAAAGTAGACATTACACTTTTTTGGTATCTTGATATATGCATGTGTGTGTGAGCGTGTGAGTGCGTGTGCACCTAGAAGTCATGGTGACCTCTGGTGACTGACCCCTACTGGGGCCCCGTAGGATATTCAGAGAGGTGGATGAATAAAGCCTGCCCCCGCCTCCCGCCTCCGGTATTTCATGGAGGTCTCCCATCCAAGTACTTGCCAGAGTTTGCCCTGATTAGCCTCTGAGATCGGACTGGCCTGGGTTATCCAGGTCATGGCCAATGCCTCCTCTAGGCTGTGGAGTCTTGTGAGCAAAAATTCTACTTTGTGAGCTACCGGCATTAAAGTTGTGAGCCAGCGATTTGGCCACTGCATCAATCAGTTTTCTCTGGAGCCATCCTTCCTGAGCTGAGACAAAAATGTGTGAGCCGGAGACTAAAAAACTCTGAGCTAACTCACACTAAGCTTAGAGGGAACATTGGTCAGGGCTAAATGTTACATTTTTTAATGAGGTGGCGTGAGTTCCCTTGATACAGTTCCCGTTTCTGTACAGCCAAATAGCAACTTCAGGAGACTAATTGCCCAAGAGCTACCGGGCCGGCCCCAGCTTATTTTGCACCCTAGGCAAGGATCCCTTCTGGCGCCCCCCCCCCCGGCGCCCACCAATTTTCAAAAATAAATGCATTTTAGGAAGAATGAAAAACACAAATAATCAAGAAACTCCCAGAGTACGGGGCTGGGTGCAGTTTGGCGCCCCTAAGGGCCAGCCCGCTCTAGGCAATCGCCTAGTTCACCTAGTGAGTGAGCCGGCCCTGCGGGGGGGCATTATTGTCACTTCTGAGGGGCTACTTTGGCACTAAATACTGTGTAACCAGGTACAACTCATACAATGGTACTGGAAAAGAATACATTAGATGGGATTTAGAGAATATTCCCTACCTGTTTCAAACCATGTGCCAATTCAAATGTTACAAAGTCCTCATGGAAGGCATGTGGACTGTTGACTTGATGTCTGCTGGGAGTTCTGTGCTGGGAACTTGATTCCCTGGCACACATGGCCCCAGTTTGGACTGAGATCTCAGTGCATGGGTTAAGGGCACGTAAATAGGCCAAGTCTGGGGTGAAATGGTTCACATCATCCAGGAAATCCTTGAGTTGTTCAGCCACCTTGATTTAATTGAATTGTCAACTCTAGGGCTTTTTTTGTAGAAAAAGCCCAGCAGAAACTCATTAGCATAATAGGCCACACCCAACAGCAGAAATTAATTTGCTTATTAGGACACACCCCTGACAGCACAGCTCATTTGCATATTAGGCCACACACCCACATGTTCACAGAAGTGTGCTCATCCATGGAGGTATTAACTGAGAGCCAGTTTGGTGTAGTGGTTAAGTGCGCGGACTCTAATCTGGGAGAACTGGGTTTGATTCCCCACTCCTTCACATGCACCTGACTGGATGACCTTGGGCAAGCCGTAGTTCTGATAAGAGCTGTTCTTGAAAAAGAGCAGTTTCTGTCAGAGTTCTCTCAGCCCCACCTACCTCCCAGGGTGTCTGTGGTGGGGAGGGGAAGGGAGATGAGTTTGTAAGCCACTCTGAGACACCTTCGGGTAGTGAAGGGTGGGGCATAAATCCAATCTCCTCCTTCTCTCTTCTTCTCAAACGCAATCAGCCAGCCCCACCAGGAGATTTAAGCAGTCATGAAAGGAAATAATCATATGTGCAGGTGGTAGGCCTTAAACATCGAGGGAACCAGTCCACATCTTCAGACTGAATAAACTGAAAAGTATCCTGAACAACAGGGCAAGTCAACACCCAGGCACCATCTGACCATGTTATTGCCAAAGTGGAGTCCAGCTTGGTACAAATGCAAGAGATATTTATCTACAAATCCTCAGCAAAATATATACAGTGTGGGGCACTGAACAGTCCACATCCTTCTGCTTTAGAGGATCCCTTTAAATGCTTTTGGGAAGAAGTGGGGAAGGGCCTTAAAGGAAGTTGGCTGGCCCTTTAAGGAAGGGGCAGAGCCCCCAATTGCCCCGCCGTAGCTACAGGCCAGCTTAAGCCCCTTCTCCCAATGCACTGGGTTCCTGATCCAAATCAGGCCTGCACTTGGCCTGGGAATTAAGTTCCCAGCATGGAACTCCCTGACCAATGTCAATCAACAGCCCATACGTCCACCGCATGAATCATGTAACATGTGAACTGGCATGAATTAAAAGATTCTCTGTTTTCTTTGTCCGCTGCCTAAGTGAGTTTGACTGAGCCTTGTTATTGCTCTGCAGGGGCCTGGATATTCACTGGCGGAACTCATTATGGGCTGATGAAGTATATCGGGGAAGTAGTGAGGGATAACACCATCAGTAGGAATTCAGAGGAGAATGTTGTTGCCATCGGGATCGCTTCCTGGGGGATGATTTCCAATCGGGACAGTCTGATCAGAAACTGCGATGCGGAGGTACTGATCTTGATGAACATCCTGGAGTTGGGTAACTTCTCAGATTACAAACGAGGGACTGATTTGCTTCCCTGACACGAGTTCATGACTGCACTGATATCTGAACCAAAGACTTCCAGGTTGTATAGCTCTTTCTTACACTAAACTGACATTCTCCTTGAAGCTTGAACTGTTCCTGGCCTTGTTTAGTGTTAATGAAAGGATCAGAAGTGTATGATCACTCATGTGTCATTTATAAAGTAATCAAGTGCAGTTGGTACTCTGTGGGATTCTGGAAAACAGAGAAGTGATTCATCCTTAAAAGATAAATGCAGGGAATTATAAGAGGACAGTAGATTTGGAAAGGACAAGAAGGTGCGATATGTTAGGCCAACGTTTAATCATGTGAACAAAACATCCAGAGGTTAAGGAAAGGTATGGGACAATCTATGATTGGCTTTTCCTTAGCGGTACACAGCAGCTGTACCCCCTACCAATTCAGACCAAGGCTGCAGCATGTAGGAGGGACGGTTAAACCCATCTCCCAAGCACTGTTCCCTCTAAGCTGAGTTAGTGTGAGCCAGCGCACAGTTTTTTAGCCTCTGGCTCACACCTTTTTGTCTTAGCTGAGGGAGGATGGCTCCAGGGCAAAGTAATCTATGTAGGAGCCAAATTGCTCACTCACAACTTTAATGCCAGGCGCTCACCAAGTAGAATTTTTGATCACAAGACTCCACAGCTTAGAGGGAACATTGCTCCCAAGCCACATTTTCAACCTTAGACGATTCTCAGTGCTGCTGTTTTGCCTGCATATTTTTTCTCAATGGACACATGAAAATCCCAAGCGGGGGGCTGATTGGGGTTGGGAAAATGGGCATGGAAACCCTCCCCCTGCACTTACCTTGCACCTTGCTGTAGCTTTTGTGCCCCAGCAGTTAGCAGTTAGTGGATTCAGTCTTGTCAGTCGCTGAAGAAGAGACATATGTCCCCCAGTATTGTGTAGCGTGACCTACTTGTTGAGCCCAGAATATCTTGAAGTTCACACACATCCCTTTTCACCTATGCACTCAGAGATATCATTTCCTTGACGTAGAGTGCCTCACATGCTGTTCTTTGATCATGCACAGTCAGCAATATTTGTCATGTTGATGCACGCTGCACGATAACGAGCACATGTGAATCGATGCACACAGTTCACCAGCCATTAATCCTCACCAAGTGAGGCAGCCATGTTCTTGTTCTTGTTGTTGTTTGGTTATTTATAGTCTGCATTTCTCGGCTGAGACTCAAGGCAGGATCACATAGTGTAAGTCAAGAACAATCAACAGCATCCAATGAGCAATACAACAGGGTTTGGACCACAGGGAGACCCCACTCTAGTAAACCACTAGCTGTACTTCATTACAGGTTTGTTGTTGCTGTTTTGTTGTTAAAAATGTGGCAGACAGCAGACAGGAAGCTGGCGGCCGCAGCCAGGACACCGGGAAGCAGTGTTCCCTCTAAGCTGAGTTAGTGTGAGCTAGCTCACAGTTTTTTAGCCTCCAGCTCACACATTTTCGCCTTAGCTCAGGAAGGAGGGCTCCAGAGCAAACTCATTTATGCAGTAGCCAAATCGCTGGCTCACAACTTTAATGCCAGTAGCTCACAAAGTAGAATTTTTGCCCACAAGACTCCACAGCTTAGAGGGAGCATTGCCGGGAAGCAGCTGAAACTGCAAAGTCATATGTGATAGGTACATGATTTTCCGCAGGTCAGGGTGATTGAACTGTTTGGACAGAGGCAAACAGCTTGTACCTTTCACTGCCTTCATCGCCATGTGTGACTGGGTTGCAAGTAAAACTGGCAGGTGTGATGGAGTATCTATACCGTTGGCCAATAAAAAGTGTCACAATAGTCAATCATGGATCTCCAAGTGTCTCAGCTAGTTCCCTAATGAGACTTGGCGTAACCAAAACTGGTAAAAGAAATTCAGAGTTTTCTGTTTGTTTGTTTTAAAGGAGGGGAACAAACTTGGCAGAGCAACCATGACATCACAAGTGTCATTCAGTGGTGGGAAGTCAGCTTATTTCTGTATTTTTTTAAATTGTTGTCATTTCTAGGCATATTACTCAGCACACTACATCATGGATGACCTCAAGAGGGACCCTTTATATTGTCTGGACAATAATCACACGCATCTAATTCTGGTGGATAACGGCACTCATGGGTACCCATCCATAGAGGCCAAGCTACGAACCCAGCTAGAAAAATACATTTCGGAACGCATTATCCCAGGTTGGTTTCTTTCTTTTTTTTGGAAAACATTTTATTAGGATATAATAAACAAAGTCAAATATAAATCAAACATTATATAGTTATACATCCTACCCTCCTCCCTTACCCCCCCCACTCGGCTTCCCACAGTGCTCCAACTTCCTGTTCGTTTCTTAGATGTTCTTCATCCCTCCCTTTCCCCCCCATATCTATAGGTAACTTATCCCTCCATTTTTTATTCATATAACTTTATCTATTTTTAAATATCCTTTAACCTTCAATAATTATCAAAGCAAAATAAATTGTCCCTCACATCCCAGTATTTTTCCAAATAGTCTTATCCCAGGTCGGTTTCAAGGTGGATTTGGAGTTTTCGTCTGATTTAAGTTCTCTGGTCATTGATGGGTGTTTAGGGGACTCTGAGTATGAAATGCTTATTTAAATTGTAGAGTTATTTATTTTTTATTGTAAATTGCCACAGGAGCCATTTCACCTGTAGCACTGATGTAGCAAATAAATACTTTTTGTGAGGCAATATACCTTCTTTGCTGATCAGACCTATTTTGATGCAGTCATGGGAACTAGTGGAGAAAGAAAAGTTATTGTTATGGTGCCATCAATGTACGTTTTAAACATAAGCTGAAGTTTTAAAAGGGGCTTACAGTCTAAATTTTGGCAGAGGAGGGCAACAAAGAGAGAACAAAGGAGAGGAAAGAAGGTAAAACAGGAGCAAAATTATGGTTATAGGACTATTCTATGTCAGGGTTTGACAAGTCCCAGGTTCCAGGTTGTCATGGCACCTAGAAATTTCATTGTGATTCCTTTAATTTTCAGCTGGAATTTTATTATAGTGTCTCTTGGCAACCCCCACTAGAAGTACAAAACTTACCTATCATTTCACATCAGGTTATGTTTTGTTGTATGACACAAAAATGCACTTGCATGAAATTCTTGTCATTCCTTGCTTCTACGTTGACTATTCAACAGTGGTGGATGAATCCATTCCTTAAGCAGCTGCTTCCAATATTCAATTAAATTGAGCTTTCTAAAGCAATAATGAAATCACGAGAAATTGAGGATGTTAGTTGAGAGGCTAGCTTTTTGTTGCAATGACAACCAGGCCTATTTATTTATTTACGTACTACAACACTTTCTCATGGCATTAATAAAATTACAAGAAACTGTGGTGAGTTTAGGACTAGGTTTTGTAGCGGCAATAATCTGGATTTGCAGAAGCATTCTGGAAAGAAATCTGCAAACTCCACCAGTTGCTTCCATGGTGTCTTGTCAATTTAGTGCTCCTTAATTATTGCTGAGTAGCAGGGGTCGTTTCATAGAAAAAGAGCTAGGGGGACTCATTAGCATAACTCATTAGCATATGCCACACCCCCTGACATCAGGGGCCCGGCGGGGAACCTGCAAGGCCGGCGAGAGTGCGAGGAAGCCCCGCCAAGGCCCTCCCCGCCAAGGCCCACCCCTGGCCCCAGGCAGGCAGGGGTGGGGAGAGGCGGGGAGAAAGCAACTTACCCTCCCTCTTCTCCTGCCTCCTCCTGGCTGAATGAGGGCTGGAAGCGGGGCAGCCGGAAGCAAGGGGCGGGGCTTCGTTGTGTGCCCCCCCGCACCTCACCCAGGGGAACTGCGATCCCCCGCGATCCCCCCCGAATCGACCTCTGCTCAGTAGTGTTGCTTAGCTCTGAACTGGATAGTCCAAGACAGCCCGATCTCCTCCGATCCTGGAAGCTAAGCAAGGTCAGCCCTGGATAGTACTTGAGTGGGAGACCACTAAGGAAGTGTAGGGTTGCTATGCAGAGGCAGGCAGGCAGTGGCAAACTGCCTCTGATCGTCTCTTGGCTTGAAAACCCAGTGGTGGTCACAGTAAGTCAGCTGTGACTCGTTGGCACTTTCCTCCACCACCCGTGTTAGTCAGTAAAATTATTATACATTTTCTAACGTTTCAGGGAAGGAACAGGACATGCAGCATGCTGCCTAGTGTCCGTGCAGGTGCCTTAGAAACAAGAGGGCTCCACTGCCATCCTCAAAAGTCTACAGGGGCTGGAGACTGAAACTCTAAGAGTGATCCCTGTAATAGTGTGTGTCAATAAAATCCCCTAAAGGCATCCCCTAAAGGGAAAAATGCCTTTGCCAGGGGTTGGCACCAGAACACAGGGGCTGGCCTAAAGAGCAGGGGACAGTTAGCCCATCTGGGAAAGCCCTGAGGGGGGGGGGGTCAAATTGAATGTGTCAAAGTGTTTGTTACTGAATAAGCAACTATTGATTAGGGACCGATAATGTGAATAGTGGGAAAGCCAGAAACCTTTTAATTAATACGTACTTTCACAAGGCAATACACAAATGTCTGGTCAAAGGATACTACTGAGCTTTTTTTTTAAAAAAAGAATTTTATTAGTTTATATAAAGAAAGTTGGGAAGGGGAAAGGAAGGAAGAAAAGAAAAAATACAGAAATAGTAAAAGTTCCAGTTTAGCATTCTGCATGCACATCTTCTCATTACAATTTCACAACTGCTTCCTCTATTATTCTTATTATTCTTCACTTAATCTTATTTTCTCAAGTTTTAACCAGTCATAAAACGCCCCCCAAGGTTCCATAAATTCTTCTTCCATTTTTCCTTCTAATATATTTGTCAGGCCAGAAACCTTTAAATTAATACATACTTTCACAAGGCAATACACAAATGTCTGGTCAAAGGATACTACTGCGCTTTCTGAATGGCACAAAATAAAACTAAGGAATGGTTTTTTTAAAAAAAAACATGTAATGCTTTAGATCATACATATGTCCATCGTGTGTTTTTAAATTAATACATACTTTAAATTAATACATACTTTCACAAGGCAATACACAAATGTCTGGTCAAAGGATACTACTGCGCTTTCTGAATGGCACAAAATAAAACTAAGGAATGGGTTTTTTTAAAAAAAAACATGTAATGCTTTAGATCATACATATGTCCATCCTGTGTTTTTATTTCAGATTCTAACTATGGTGGGAAAATTCCAATTGTGTGCTTTGTTCAAGGAGGAGGAAAAGAAACTCTAAAAGTATGTCTGATTTTTGCAAAGCTCTCTCCACACCCTAAACACTTTAGGGGCAAAGTGAATGTTTTCCATTCTTGTAGGAAGATGTATTGTCAGTTTTGGGGAGGGGCTGTGGCTCAGAGATAGAGCATCTGCTTGGCATGCAGAAGGTGCCAGGTTCAATCCCTGGCGGCATCGCCAGTTAAAAAGACCAGGCAGGAGGTGATAAGAAAGACTTCTGCCTGAGATCCTGGAGAGGCACTGCTGGTCTTGCGTAGACAATACTGATCTTGATGGACCGACAGTCTGAGATAGCATAAGGCAGATTCTTGCAAGGGTCCACTGAACCTCATCAAAAATGGGAAGCACCTTCAAGATCTCTTCCTTCCAAACCAGCATCCCTTTTGTTTTTTTCTGGGCTCAGATTCATTTTGTTCACTTTTAGCCATTTGACCCCACCAGTCAGGCAGTGGCTCAAGACCTCTACCTCATCACCCTGACCTGGATAGCCTAGGCAAGCCCAATCTCATTAGATCCTGGAAGCTAAGCAGGGTATTTGGATGGGAGACCTTCAAAGAATACCAGGGCCGGGAGGCAGAGGCAGGCTATCAAGCCACTTCTCTGAACATCCTCCATGCCCCAATAGGAGTCACCAGAGGTCGCCATGACTTCCAGGCATGGGCACACGCATGCACACAGATGCACACACAAAAATGCAAAAATACCCAAAGAGAGTGACCTCTACCTCATCACCAGGGGATGTGGATAGAAAGATACAGAAGTGGCTGTCATCAGCATATCGACGAAACCCATTTCCAAAGCTATGAATGATTTCTCCTAAAGGCTTTACCGAGAGATTGAATAGTCTGGAGGATAAGACTGTGCCCTGTGGAAGCCCACAAGACAACTCCCACACCGAAGTGAAATGGTCTCTAACGACAACCCTTTGAGTCCAATCCATGAGGAATTATTTAAATTAGTCTAAGGTACACACCCTGATACCTCCTTCAGTCTCCAAGTGCCTCAACAGGATGACATGATCTATTACATCAAAGGCTGCCGATGGATCTAGTACGAGCAGCAAAGAAGCATGGCCTTTGTCTACATTCTGACAGAGGTCATCAACAAAAGCCACCAGAGCCTTCTCTGTCCCATAACCCACCCTGAAACCAGGCTGAAAAGGGTCCAGTGCAGATGAGTTATTCAAGAAGAACTGGAGATGGTCGGTGTGATGTCCTATTTATTGGGGAGGACTGGGTTCCCTTTAAAAGTTCTCTTTTTATTTTGTTCTACTGGGTATATCCGGCTGCCACCAGGAAATTTTAAGGATTTCCAAACCTTTATACTTTACTGTTGTTCTTACTATTTTGGTAGACCGAGTTCAAGGCTTATGAGGAACTATGTGGTCCTGAGGAAGTATTTCTTTCAGATCTGGTATACTTGAATAAAAGAGGATTTACTGAAATAATTCATAAATACAAGGGTAGAACAATGTAACTATTAATGTGTAAATAATGAACAATTGCTTGGTGTATCACACACAATCTGCTCCCTTACTGACAGGGAACTTTCAGGTAACTTTGTAACACTTTAACTCAAGGTCATATATGTTCACTGTTTCTCTCCAGGACATACAGCCTTTCCTATAACTTGTCTTCAATTAAACTTTCATTTATTTTTTCCTATTCTCTCAGCCTTCCTTCTGTTTCTCACTGAACTAACTTATTCCACACAGGATCGCTTCTCACTTCCCTCACACCCAGAACTAACTGAACTTATCAACTGTCAAACCTGTAACTGTCACTCCTGACTGACATACATACTCATCCACTCATTTTCACTTCCAAAACCCCTCCCCCTCTCTGTCAACCACCAATCATACCACGCTTGCTTCTCTCAACCACTCCAGTCTACTTACCACAGCCATGCAACCAAACTTTTAAAGAGACACACACACACACCAAAAACAAGGAATCATTACAGTCGGCTACTGCTCTCTCAATCACTCTGCCTAGAATGGACGGATTACAGACTGAGGCTGCGATCATACGCACAATTAGACCCGACATAGGCCTGAATGCCGGGTGGATTTAAAGGGCGCAATCAGACAACAATATCTGGGAAGCGCCTCGCAGGTATCAGCAACCCATTCTGCTCCGCCGCAGAAGTGGAGTTAAAAGACACAGGGGAAAATCCGGTAGTAAATGGGTTGCGACGGGCCACGGATGCACTTTCCCCTGTCTGATCTCTCCAGTGTGCCCTCATGGCATCGGGATGGTCTGATCAGGCCATCCCAACTCCGTGCCGCTCCCCCCTTCCAGTATTTATATTATCACAAACTCCATAGGGAACCCTCAGTGTGGAGGTGCAATTCATCAATTCCTTGTTTAGGCACATGGGAAACAAATGGTACAACCCCCCCCCCCCGACTCACCCGCGGTTGCGTCTGATCACACACTGACGGGCTGCGCCTGCAGCTTCAAAGGGAGGTGTGATCGTGCAACTGCGGGTCAAATCCCTCCGGAGGAAATAGCCTCACTCTCCCCACCCCCATTTTTTCTGGCCCGTGTGACCACAACCTAACTCTTGCAAAAGAACGAAGGCTGCTAGAATTCGCAGCTGGCCAAAAGCACCGCTAGGATTCTGCATGTGCCACATTTAGTGCTGCTGAGAAGGATTCTAAATGACTGGCTCCTTTGTGAATCCATTTCGTCACTTCAACGGTCTCTTCCATAGGCTATTAACACCGCAGTCAAGAGTAAAATTCCCTGCGTGGTCGTGGAAGGCTCTGGCCAGATTGCAGACGTGATCGCCAGTTTGGTGGAGGCTGAAGGCACCATGACCTCCTCATCTGTGAAGGAGAAATTGCTCAGGTACTTGCCTCGCACGCTTTCTCGGCTGGCTGAAGAGGAGACTGAAAGCTGGATCAGATGGGTGAGTGAGCAAGGCTGTCTCTTCTAAGCCCCAAGGAGCCCCCTCCGCCCTCCTTGGCGGAGGGAAAAATCAGCTTCCACCGTTTCCCTTTCGGCTAGGTGGTGTTAATCCCAGCAATTGGGTGGCATAAATGACAACCCGTGGCTTTTAGAAAAGGTCTGGTTTGTGATTGAATCATAGAATCATTGAATCATATGCATGTTTACAGAGGCTCATTACGTAGGTTGAGCATATGAGATTTGTATTCAGTTCATCTTAAATTGGAGCTAACACAAGGCAAGGATATCCAGCTGTCTTCAGCCAGAGCCAGGGCTTTTTTCGGCCCTGGCACCGGCCTGGTGGAATTCTCTGCCTGATGACATCTGTTCTCTGCGGGACCTAAATAGTTCTGCAGGGCCTGTAAGACAGAGATGTTCCACCAGGCCTATGGTTGGGGACAGCAGTGATTTACCATCAAGCCTGGCCTCCCCATCTCCTCCCCGAAGGGAGGATACATATTGTGTAATGCTATCTGATAAATTCTGATTACTGCTGATGTTTATTGTTTTAATGCTGTTTTATTGGTTCTAATAAATTATTACTATTTTATTTTGGCCCCGGTCACACGGAGCACTAGGCACGCTAGAGAGACGGAAGATAGGCGGATTTTCCGGGCGCGATCTCACCGCCACATCTGGGAAGCGTAGAGCTCCCGTGGCTCACCCGAGGCGTCACTCCGAAGATGCGCTGTAAAAAACTAGTACCTCTGAGGTACTAGTTTCCGGAAACAGTGGGGCTAGGGTGGGCGTCAGATCACGTTTCCGGTGTTAGCTCGTGGCATCCGGCAATGTTTCCTCTAAGCTGTGGAGTCTTGTGAGCAAAAATTCTACTTTGTGAGCTACTGGCATTAAAGTTGTGAGCGAGCGATTTGCCTGCTGCATAAATTAGCTTGCTCTAGAGCCATGTTTCCTGAGCTAAGACAAAAATGTGTGAGCCAGAGGCTAAAAAACTGTGAGCTAGCTCACACTAACTCAGCTTAGAGGGAACAGTGGCATCCGGCACCTGCCCATGTCCTGTCGCGAAAACTTTTTTTTGTCAAGTCTCCACGGGTGCCCACAAGCACCTGACGGCGCATGCAAACACTTGGGTTAAAAAAAACAACACAACCCCCGCAGTGCCGCTTCTTTGCCGCACCGCAGGAGTGAGGTATGATCGGCACCTCCCCCCAACGACGGGACGTCGGGCGGGACGTTTGATCCGGCTGCCGCATGGTAGTTCGCTCCGAGGCAAACAGCCACACCTCCCTCCCGCGATATCCGGCCCATGTGACTGGGGCCTTTGTTGTAATGTTGGATGGCCTAAGTGCAAATTGTGATCCGCCCTGAGCCTGTTCGTAGGGAGGTCGGAATTTTTTAGATAGATAGATAGTATTTATTAGAATTGTATGTATAATTTGTTTTTAACTGCCCTGAGCCCCATTGGGGGGAGGGTGGTATATAAATAATCAAACAAACAACCAAATAAAAAGCCTCACGAAAGAGCCACAAGTCAACGTGGTGGTGTTTGATCAGGGATCCATTCGTTTTCACTTTTTTTCCTAATCAAGCCATAACTTGTAATTGCCACTATCAATCCTCTGCATATGTCACTAATCCTGGTAAAAGGGGGCTGGGGGGAGGGGCTGGAAGGCATACCTCTTTTTGTATTGTGCTGGGGTCTCAAGTTTAAACAATTGCAGGATTTTTATTCTCCTTACAACAGGAGGAAAAACCTGAGTGCACGGAAAAATTTAATGTTCTGCTTTTAGAATGGCACTCGGCCTCAGTGAGGGAGTCATTTAGGAGGGGTAAATGGCCTTTGGAATTAATGGTCCTGTACTTCATCTGAATGCTTGTCTTTAAATCCATTACCTTGTGACTCTAATAATCTTACAGGGCAGCAATCTCTTATTAAAAACGCTTCTTCTTGTTGGTCATGATGTTCTGTTACATTTTGTACTTACGGCCTTATTTTGTTACTATAGATTTTAAAAGGCTTCTGTACAGTCAGTTCCTTCGCTGACATTTTCTAGGTATTAGACTCACGTCCACATATTTGTTGGCATTTGTCTTCTGCAATAGCAATTAGTTCCTTCCTCTAATTTGGCTTTGTTTTTGGAAGTGACCAATGAAAACGGTGTGTCCACAGTGGGAGTTTCCCACTGCAGAGTGTATGTGTGTGTTTTCTGTCTCCTCAGAATTTAGTGACAGGCTGGCCCTCATCTGTAAACAATGCCCTCTGCTCCCCTCCCCTACCTGTATCACTAAAGGCTTTTATAAACCAACTAGCAGTAAAGCCCGTTGTGAAAGCAATACAACGGGATCTAGAAAGAGGCTCTGGGGCAGTGCTCTGGCTTTGGGCAAACAGTGTCAATTTGCTGTGGTGACCTCAGCAGGGTATAATGACAGAGTCCACTGTTTTCTCCAGAGGAACTGATCTCTGCTACCTGAAGAGCAGTTGTAATTGTGAGTAATCTGTAGCCCTCACCTGGAGATTGGCAACAATTGTTACCCAGGACAAAATGGCTGGTTTGGAGGGTGGAGTCTATGGCATTCTACCTGTCTGAGGTCCCACCCCTCTGCAAACCCCACCCTCTCCAGGCTCCACCCCTCAAATCCCCAGGAATTTGTCAGCATGTAGTTGGCAACCCCATCTCCTTCCCAGCTAGCCACCAACCTACCATTATCTGCCCCTTTGACTTCAGCTGACTTCTGCCCTCCCTTCTGCAGAGCAGTTGTAATACTGAGTGCTCTCCAGCCCTCACCTGGAGATTGGCAACAATGGTTCCCTATGTGAGACTGACTGGTTTGGAGGGTGGAGTCTATGGCAGTGTACCTGTCTGAGGTCCCACCCCTCCTCAAACCTCACCCTCTTCAGGCTCCATCCCTCAAATCTCCAGGAATTTCCCATCTGGAGTTGGCAACCCTATCAGGATTGGCCCCAATGTGTTTTCTCCCAAAGGCCAAAGTAGGTGACAGGACCAAGCTTAGTTGCCTACCAACAGGCACTGAGGGGAATGTAGGGTTGCCAGCTCTAAGGAGGGAAATACCTGGAGGTTTGGGGGGTGGATTCTGTAGAGGGCCGGGCGACGGAGGCATCGGCCTTCTGTCGCCCGCCTTGCCCCCCCAATCTCGGCCCGGGCACCCGCGGCTCCCACCAGCGGCCGCCCGACTCCAGACTCCCCCGCGGCCACTCCAGCCAGGCGACGGAGGCATCGGC
>NW_015175993.1:99676-106760 GCF_001447785.1 Gekko japonicus | reverse complement strand
CTGGAGATTGGCAACCCTAGGGAAAAGTCAGCTGCACAGCGGGGGGTTGAAGAGAATGGTTTGATGGCTGCTGGGCCAAGATTGGCAACAATAGTTCCCCAGGAGCCCCATCATAAATGCACCAAACAATTCCTCAAGATTTTCCAAAACACTATTCTGTTTTGGGCTCCTGGGGAACTTTGAAGTAGCACCAAAGCTTTAAGATCTCTCCAGCTGTCACCTGGAGACTGGCAACAGCTTGTCTGGAGTGTGGGCAGCATGGCATTGTATCTGTCTGAGGTCCCCCTCTTCCTCCTCCTCCTCAGATCCCACCCTCAGCAGGCTTCATCCCTAAAATATCCTGGAAGTTTCCAACCTGGAGTTGGCAACCCTATGTCCTGGAGTTCGAACCTGGAGTTGGCAACCATCAGCCAACGTTTATCTGCCTGTCTGTCTTTACAACCCCCCCCACACACACACACACACAGCCTCTGCCTAGGGAGCAGCTGACATAATTCTCCTCTCCCAACTGAAAATTCCAACTGCCTTGCGGGGGGGGGGGTGAGTGTGAGGTGTGGAATGGAGTGTAGTCCAATCAGCTTCCATATGTAAATGACCTTGGAACGCTGGCCGGGACTGCACAAAGCAGCCAATGAACCCAGCCAGTGTCTTCCGAGTGGCAGTTTTTTCGGCCTAACACTAAAGGGGCCAATTTTAGAATTCTGGCACCCAAAACTCTTTTATAATAAGGGAGAGATATTATGACATAATGCATATCTGACTTAAGAAACAAATATTGCTCCCTAACTAGAGATGAGTGGAGCAGCATTACGGAAGAAAGTGCAGGTTAACTGACCATGTTACACAAAATGGCATAATATGAAAATTGTTTCAAAGAATGACAGAAATCATTTGTTGTTGTTCAAACTCTCCAGTGGTAACTAGAAGAAGAAGAAGAAGAAGAGATTGGATTTATACCCCGCTCTTCACTACCCAAAGGAGTCTTAGAACGGCTTACAAACTCCTTTTCCTTCCACTCCCCACAACAGACACCCAGTGATGTAGGTGGGGCTGAGAGAGCTCTGACAGAAACTGCTCTTTTTCAAGAACAGCTCTTGTCAGAACTATGGCTTGCCCAAGGTCATCCAGCAGCTGCCAGTGGAGGAGTGGGGAATCAAACCCGGTTCTCCCAGATTAGAGTGCACGCACTTAACCACTACACCAAACTAAAATAGTAGTTAGGGTTGCCAGACCCCTGCTTCCCCACCGCTGGCCCCAAGTGGCCTGAAAGGTGATATGATGATGTAACCTGGAAGTGAAGTTACATCATCATGTTGCCACCATTGCGCAGTGATGCTCTAGTTTTTGGGCAAAACTCCATGGTACAATTGGCCACAAACCATAGAGTCTTGCCCAAAAACTAGAGCGTCACCAGCCCCCCAACAGTGCTGATGTAATGACATCACTTTCAGGTGTGCACCTCATGCATGCAGCAGAAGATTCCAGAAAGTACCCCCCGCCAGGACCTGGCAATCCTAATAATAGTGTACACAAGAGTCAAACAGGAGTTCCAGCTACTTGAAGAAAAATGTAGTAGTTAACAAAGGAAGTTGTATCTGTAAGTCTCTAGGGATGGTCTTTAGTGGGAAAATGTTATCTTGGCTATGAAGTTTCTTAGGCTAGATTAACTTGACTTTTCTTTTGTAGATCAAAGAAGTCCTTGAAAACCCACATCTGCTTACTGTGATCAAAATAGAAGAAGCCGGAGATGAAATCGTGAGCAATGCCATTTCTTATGCTCTTTATAAAGGTATGATTATTTTTGTTTCCTAACAATGGGTTGGATCTCGCAGTCCATCAGTGGAAGGCTCTGGCAGATCATGGATTTACCCAGCTGTCTCTCCCCCCACCCCCCAGCGGTCCTTCCTGACCCTGCAAATATGATTCCTAGGAATTCAGGACCCACATAGAGAAATAGCCATGCATGCTAGAAAAGAGGCATGGCAAAATCTCCCCAGAGCTGTCTGGTAGAAGTGGGAGAAGGAAGCCATTTTTCATGTAGATCCTTCAACCCCAGCAAATTGACTGTCCTAGGTTTGGAAAAGAATGCTGGTCAGAAGGAAAAGTGAGGGGGAGACTGTTGGATCCAGCCCAATATTTAATTGTTGTGATTTTTTGTTGTTCAGTCGCACAGTCGAGTCCGACTCTTCGCGACCCCATGGACCAGCTCCCGCCAGGCCCTCCTGTCTTCCGCTGTCCTCTGAAGTTGGCTCAATTTCATGTTGAGTTATGGTTAATTAATTAATTGCAGGGTATTGGACAATGTTTAGTATTGACTTATCCCCTTGAGCCAATCCTTTTAGAATCCTTTTATAAGAAGGTGGGATAGATTTTACTCAGGGATGTTTGATCTGTGCTGAAATGTGGATGCTCCACTGATATTTGGGCATTTATTGTTTAAGAGGAGTGGCAGTCCTAAGAAAGGTAAAAGAGTGTGTTGGAACACTATAGGAGATCTGAAGGGCTGGTTTGCACAGACTACAATTTCTTCAGCATTTTCTTTTTTTCTAAGAGAGTGGGACTGGATTGTTCAAAAACTGTGGATATTGGTATAAAGGCAGCTGTTGTAGGATCTGTTGAACTTACAGGGCATCTGGTGAGAGCCAGTTTGGTGTACTGGTTTGGAGCACGGACTCTAATCTGTAGGAACCGGGTTTGATTCCCCACTCCTCCACATGCAGCTACTGGGTCAGTCACAAGTTCTTTCAGAGCTGTTCTTTCAAGGGCAGTTTTTGAAAGAGCCCTCTCAGCCCCACCTACCTCACAGGTTATCTGTTGTGCGGAGGAGAACGGAAAGGAGATTGTAAGCCACTCCGAGATTCCTTTGGGTAGTGAAGGGCAGGGTAGAAGTCCAATCTGTCGTCTTCTTTATTGTGAGAACACAGAATGCTCATTGATGCAGGTGGGAGGGATTTGATGAAGACTTGATGGATTTGGGTATGGCTGCCATAATTAGGGAGACAGGAATTTGAATCACCAGACCTGTAATACCAGGAGTGACTTTAAATTCTTGTTTTTAATACATTTTGTTGGGAATATAATGTTTTTCCTTCTAGTCAAGAAAAAGATAGGTCCCCAAGTTCTGGAGTCTCAGTCTGCTGTAGTTTATTTGGGGGTGGGGGGGCTTATGTATGTATGATTAATGTAAGCCTATAATGGCCCCAGTCACATGAGCGGGAAAATCCGCACTGGAAGGGATGCCTTTTAGAGGCGGAGCTAAAAGAAGCACAGGAGCGCAATCGTACGGTCCCCTGCGGCTCTGTCTTTAGGCCATTGGCAGCCGATCACACCAGGGAGGCAACAGCGTAGTCCCAGCAAGGTAACACGGCATGCACGGGTCGCGGACGGCTGCTGGATGCCATGGGCTACCGGCACGTCTCCGATCAGACGCCCGCCCGTGCCGTGCATTTACCGGAAGCTACTACCTTTCCCCCAGTGCCTTTTAAATCTGCTTCTTCGGGCCAACAGTACGGGTTGGAGACGGGTGCTCTATGCTTCCCAGATGTTGTGGTATGATTGCGCCCGTTTGATGTGCCCTCAATCCATCCCTTTTGCGGGGCAAATCCTCCATGTGACCAGGACCAATGTAATTCTTCTAAATACTTCCATTGTTTTCTATTAATCTAATATATTTAAAAGATTAAATGAGGCCCCAAGACGATAATATCTAGGAAGGGCAGACCCATCCTGAATTCTGCTCCTGGATTTAGTCAAGTAGGTTAGTTTAGCTTCTTGGCCAGAGAGATGAGAATCAGAAACAGCCCAGAGAGCTATTTTAAGGCTCGTCCTACATAGAACTTCTTCTCCACTTGTAGCTTTCAGTACCAATGAGCAGGATAAAGATAACTGGAATGGGCAACTAAAATTGCTTTTGGAATGGAACCAGCTGGAGCTGGCAAGTGAAGATATTTTTACCAATGATCGACGATGGGAGGTAAGTAGAACATCAGCATGCTGCTTCCCAACTGCCAAAACTGCTAGGCTCCTCAAGGCTGGACAGTCAGGTTCCAGGTGCTCGGTTGCTATATTCAGGGGGAACTTGGAGGGGAGTTCTGTACCCTTACCAGTTTGCTGTAGTGGTTAAGAGTGCAGACTCTAATCTGGGAGAACCGAGATTGATTCCCCCATTCCTCCACATGCAGCTGCTGGTATGACCTTGGGTCAGTCATAAGTTCTCTCAGAGCTGTTCTCTCAAGGACAGTTCTCAAGAGAGCTCTCTCAGCCCCACCTACCTCACGGGGTGTCTGTTTTGGGCAGGGGAAGGGAAAGGGCTTGTAAACCGCTCTGAGACTCCTTTGGGTAGTGAAGGGCAGGGTATAAATCCAATCTCTTCTTCTCCTCCTTACAGTCAGTCAGGAATCTTAGGGATGCCGGCCTACAGGTGGGACCTTTGGAACTCAGGATGGCTAACAGCATATAAAAAATACCCAATAAAAACAGTACACAAGATACAATAAATAAACGTCAAAATATAAAATGATTAAAAATCTATCCCGGTTAAAATCTATCTACTATCAAGCAGGGTAGGATGCATGGATTGTGAAGATACAGCTGAAGCATTATTTCCCAGCTGCCTAGTGGATCACAATCACCGAAAGGCCACCTGAAAAAGAGCAGCCCTGCATACCTGTTGGAACCTAGGGATGTCCCACAAGGTACACATCTCTTCAGGCAGTTGGTTCCACAGGTTAGGAGCCCCTACTGAGAAGGCCCTTGCTCTTGTTGACACAAAGTGGACAGTTTGTGGACCAGGGAACTTCAATAGATTCTGAGATGAAGATTGGAGAAGATAGGGAAGATCATGCTGGGAGAGGTTCCTATACCTAAAAACAAGGCTGTTGAGAAAGTGAGGTCTAATGGGGCAAAGTTTGGTAGGGAGCTAGTACCAGAGGACATGGAACCAAGCAAATAATGATATGTATTCTTATATATAATGTTTGTATTAAGTCAGTGGTGTGCTGAGGGGGTTTAGAGAGATCTTTTTGGGTGCCTCTGGGCCTGTCCTGTAATCAGTTCTGCCTAAAGACAGGTCCTGGGAATTGCCAGAATTGTAAGTTTGCCACTTGAACCAAAGTAAAGTGTAACACCATGAAATCATAGCATACTAGAGTGACAAACAATGTAGCACACAAGCAAACACCTGAAGCTGCAATCCTCAAACCAGTTATTCAGAAATAATTTATCTAAGTCAATGGGAACTGAAGGAAAACAAATAATTTACACCTGAATCTTTTAATCATTAAAGGAAGCATCTTTATTTAATTAGATTATTTTTCACCTTCCTTTCTTGATGGCATGTTGCAATGTTTCTGTATCTTTCTAAAAATCCAACAAGATAGGGCACAGTCATTCTCAACAAGTGGCAAACTGTGTGTGAGATGACCATGCATCACTCACTGTAGGCCACCCAGTGAATCCATGAAAAGATCTGAATACAGATATTCTAGGTCTTCGGCCAACATTCTGCCCTCTATCCAGAAGATAGAGGCATCCTTGAAATATTTGATAGAAGCCTAAGTAAGGTTATACTATGCGATAATCCTATCCATCCACCATTGCCCTCTTCTCTCTTATATAGCAGAAAACACTCCAAATAATTTCACGTTCACTTGCCCTGGCCTTTGAACATTAAAACGTTAACATGATGATAATCAGCCTTAAATCAATTACTCTGTAATTGCTGAGTCAATGGGAGCATAGTTAAATATTGATAAGAGCCTTAAAGCTCCATCAGGATGTATTGACAGCCTGGGAGATGAATGAAGCCTTGTGCAAGAGGAAATCTGGCTTGCATTGCTTTGATGGAGAATAGCAAAAGGTTGCGTTTACATTCTTATTACTGCTGTTAAAGGGGACAATCAATACATACTTCCTGTGCTCTGTAAGCATAGGGTAGGGGTAAATAACGCATGGTATTTCCATTCTTTTTTCTATCTTGAGGAACATGTGGGGTGGGAAGAGATACTGCAAGTCAGAGGGCTGAGTCTTTGAAATAAAGTAAATAGCAAAAAATGCCCAACTGGCCCATTAAATAAGAGGCAGAAGGAAGGAAGTCTCTTTTCTGCTGAGGAGGTTTTGACACATCTCTGCTGGCACATTCTCTAGCCATGGCTAGTCATGATAGCCTCAAGCTACTCTTATTTGAGCAGTGTGGCTTATAAATTATCAGTCATTTTATTTCAACAGAAAGGTGCCAAATGGCAGTGAGGATTTTTAACCACCTGACACTATTAGGCTCACATTTTTAAATCATACTAAGTTTTAGGCTTGTTTCAATGCTCATGAAAAGAGCAAGTAAATAACTTATTTATATGTCCTGGCTGTTAACCATAAGAATATATGAGTGCAGTTCCAAGGTATTACATTGTTTAGATAGAGCTCTCTGGAAAAACACACATGGCATTCTATTCTTTGGAAAGAAAAAAATAAATGTATATCATTTTAAATGGATGAAAATGAGTCATGTCAGACTAACCTTAGGTTTTTTTTTTCAAGAAAGCTACTACCTTGCTGTATCAGGGGAATGCTGTAGACATAGTTTATCTTGATTTCAGTAAGGATTTTAATATTTTTGTTGACAAATTGGTAAAATGTAATTTGGATCCTATTACTGTTAGGTGGATCTGCTTGTGTCAGCCCAGTCTTTGGATGTTTTGGGATCTATTGCTGTTAAATCTTATAGAAGCAGGAGTCGTTTGGGGCTGGAACACACCAGAGTGCCACTCCGGCACCCCGCCCCGGCAGCCCCACCCCCGTGCTTTTTTTTTTCTAGAGTCACGCCACAGCAGCAGCGCGATGTTTCCATTATATTCTATGGGGCCATAGAATATAATGGAGCAGTGGCGCAACTCCAGAGTTTTGGTCTGTGGAGAGGGATGGGGGCCCTTCTAGGAGCCTTCCTAGGCTTGCCCGCTTGGGCGGGTGAGCCAAGGAAGGCATGGGGAGGCATTTACCGGTAAATGTCTCCCCACTCTCTCTCCAGCCCTTCCTGGCTTGCCCGCTGAGGCAGGTGAGCCAGGGGAGGGGGGGGGGGGGGGTACAGGAC
>NW_015175993.1:85104-99467 GCF_001447785.1 Gekko japonicus | reverse complement strand
CCCCCCCAGCCTGCCTTTGCAGGCCAGCTAAGGAAGAGGAGGCTTTTGAAGATGCCCCCTTTTGCTTCCCCTTCTGACATCACTTCCGGTGATGTCAGGAAGCATGGAATATGCTAATAAGCTATTATGCTAATAGCCTATTAGATATGCTAATGAACTCCTGCAGCTCTTTTTCTACGAAATGACCCCTGTATAGAAGGAAACCATCTTTCTTGTGAATATTTTAAATTAAATCGTGTTCCTTTTACTATACAGTTCTTGATTCAAGGAGCTGCATATTTATCAATTTATTTCGTTCCTTATCTACAGTTCAACATAGAGGCAAAGGCTAAGGTGGTTGGCTCATTTGCTAATCATATGAAAACAGAGATCACTAAAAATAAAATGCCCTATTAACTTTGAGGAAGAGAACAAGAATGAGAACTAAGTCGTTCTGCCAGGGCTCCAAACAATTTCTTTAAACACCCACAGTACAATAGTTACCATACTATATGTTGTCGAATGCTTTCGCGGCCGGAGTTCATTACTTGCTGTAGATTTTCCGGGTTGTGTGGCCATGGTCTTGGCATTGTAGAACCTAACGTTTTGCCAGTAACTGTGACTGGCATCCTCAGAGGTATAACACAGAAAGATGGAATACTGTCTGTGTCAAGGTATCCACAGTTTTTTTTTTATAACTTTATTTTTTATAACAAATTTTAACATTTTTATAACAATTCAAAACAATAAAACAATAATCAATATAATACAAAATCCAAATATTTAGTGGGCAGTTCTGTCAAACCATCTTTTACAGTATTAACATAACTAAAAAACACAAACCACTTTTCTACAAATGTTGACACCTTATGCGGTTGCTCCATTTCTAAAATTTGCATAGCTATTTTATCCATAACTACTATATCCCACAGTTTAGTAAACCATTGTTTTAGGGTAGGTACCTTTTCAAGTTTCCAAACCTGCGCTATTAGAGTTTTTGCTGTAATGAGCATTAATGCTATTAAGTCTTCAGTTGTTTTTGAAAAAAGATCTTTGTCCCATAAATGTAACAATATTGATTCAGGAGTTTTCGGTAAATCAATCCCTAGTATAGCTTCAATTTTTGTTATTACTTCATTCCAAAAACTTTGTATCTTGGGACAAGACCACCAACAATGAATTAGTGAACCTATTTGGTTACAGCCTTTCCAACAACTTGAATCTTTCTTAACTTTTGCGTGAAATAATTTCAAAGGGGTGACATACCAACGTGCAAATAATTTATAATTCTGTAACCTAATGTTTAATGAAGATGTTGTAAATAAAGATGATGACCAAATTCTAGCCCACTGTTCCGGTGTTATTATTCTATTACAATCTTTTTGCCATGCAATTTGCTGTGTAGCTTCCATGTCCCACTTCTCCTGAGCTAGTTGTCTATATAGAATGGAAATAATGCCTTTATGTTCCATTATCCCCTTATCTATTAAAGTTTCAAAATTCGTTAACTGTCTATTTGTGTTTTCCAAAATATTATTGCTTGTAATAACATTTACCAATTGCTGGTATTGAAACCATTGAATCTGGAAATTATATTTTAATTCCAATTGTTGTTGCGTCCAAATTTGATTCTTAAAACAAATATCTTGAATTCTAAATTTACCTATCTGTCTCCAATTTTGAAAAGTGTTAATTTGTTCTCCTGGTAAAAACCATTTTTGTCCCAAAAATGCGGACATTGGCGAAAATCCAGGGGCTAAAATATTTCTGTTCTTATCCCAAATTTTTAACGTATCCCCTAAAAAAGGATTGTCTTTAATAGATTTAGGTCTATCTTTAGCTAAGGCCCATATCACCTCATGCATATATTTAGGTGTTACAAAAGATTTTTCAATGTGTACCCAATCTTTATTAGTTTTTGGAGACATATATTGCAATACATGTTTTAATTGTGATGCTTCAAAATACCATTTTAAGTTTGGAAGACTTAGTCCTCCTTTTTTTAAGGGTCTAGTCAATAATAAAAAATTTATACGAGGCTTTTTATTATGCCATAAAAATTTTGATATTTTCAACTGCCATTCAGATAACGTTTGATTTTTTATATTAATAGGAAGGTTTTGAAATAAAAACAAAAATTTGGGAAAAATAATGGTCTTTATTAATTCCACTTTTTCTATTAATGATAAATTAGCTTTTGACCAAGATTGGAATTGATTGACCATATAATTAACTACTGGTATATAATTACAATCGTATAATTTTTTCAAATCCAAGGGTATATGTATCCCCAAATGTCTCCAAGAACTTACTACCCACCTAAAAGGAAAAAACTGTGTAAGGTCCTGTTTTTCTCTCTCAGTTAATAAAATCGGATACAATTCTGTTTTGGTGTAATTAATAGTAAATCCCGATATTTCCGTAAATTTAGTTAATTCGTCTACTATGTGAGTTAATGAATTAATAGGATCACTAAAATATAAAACCGTGTCATCGGCAAAAAGGCTTGTCTTATGTTCTACTGAGTCAATCTTAATACCCTTAATTAATTTATTCTGTCTTATAGCATGGGCTAGGGGTTCTAAAGAAAGGGCAAACAATATGGGAGAAAGGGGGCAACCTTGCCTTGTTCCTCGTGAGATTTGTATTTCAGCTGATCTGGAACCATTAATGGCAAGTTGTGCTTTTGGAGCTTTATAAAGAGTTTCTATTGATCTTAGAAAATTGGGCCCAAATCCCATATGAACTAAAATTTCTTGTAAATAATTAATTTCCAATTTATCAAAGGCCTTTTCGGCATCAAGTGCCAAAAGTGCTGCTCTAATACCATTATGTCTACAATAATGTATTATATTTAACGATTTCCTAATGTTGTCTATAAGGGAACGGCCTGGAATAAACCCTGCTTGGTCCTTATTAATATACTCTGGTAATACTTTATTTAATCTGTTGGCTAAAATAGTCGAAAAAATCTTAAAATCATGATTGAGTATCGAAATCGGGCGGTACGATTCCGGTTTAGTTTTGTCCTTCCCTTCTTTTGGTATTACTATTATTTTGGCTTCTCTCCAAGTATTAGGCATTTGGCCTGTTTCCATAATAGTATTACATGTTCTCGTTAATTGTCCTAATAATTGTGCTTTATATTTTTTAAAAAATTCTATGGGAAAGCCATCCAATCCTGGTGCCTTATTGTTTTTAATTTTTAAAATAGCTTTTTCCACTTCTGGCTCTGTTATAGGATGGTCAATATATTCCAAATGTAATTCAGTAAGTTTTTTATCAAAGTTTATTTCTTTTAAATATCTTTGGATTTCTATTTTACCTGGTTTTTCAGATGTATAAAGATTTTGATAAAAATCATGGAAAGTTTCCAATATGTCTTTAGTTGAATTTAACATATGTCCCTTAGGGGATTTCATAGAATATATCAAATTGGATACTTGTTGACTTTGAACCCTAGACCGCAATCTTTGAAACGATTTTGGACTTTTTGTTACATATTTTTGTTTAAGAAACATTAAGTTTTTTTGTATTTTTGAGGTTTCTAACGTATCTAATTTTTTTCTTTCTAAATTTAGCTTTCTTAATAATTTCTTTCCCCCATATTTCATATGTTTTAATTCCAACCGTTTAATCTTTTCTTTAATTTCCAATATTATTTTTGTTCTTTCTTTTTTGTAGGAGGATGCCATGGCAATGAGTTTTCCCCTTATTACCGCCTTAAAGGCATCCCAGAGAACATCTTGGGAAACTTCTCCATTGTCATTCAGTTTAAAATATTCAACAATCTCCTTTGATATTGTCTCTGAGAATATGGGATTCTGTAACAGCAGTTTATTCATCGTCCACGATGTGGATCTTAAATCATTATCAAACTTTTCTATCTTACTTATCACCCAGGCGTGATCTGATATTATTCTACTTCCCAACTCTGTCATTGTTACGTTATTTACTAAAGACTTTGATATTAAAATAAAATCTATTCTCGAATAGGTTTTATGAACTTCTGAAAAAAATGTATATTCCTTTGATCTCGGATGCATTGACCTCCATATATCTACCAAATCAAATTTGTCCAAAATTTTCCTCAAGCCAGATGGGGTCGTTTTTCTGTGTTTTTCTGTCTGTGTTTTAAATGTTCTGTCTATTTTTGGATCATCAACCAGATTTAAATCACCTCCAATAATTACCACACCTTGTTGAAAGGCCTGCAATTGTTCTAAAGTATTCTGAATAAAAAACAGTTGTTCTGTATTAGGGGAATAGATTGATGCCAGAGTTATCGATTTTCCATTTAGCTTTCCTTTAACAAAGGCAAACCTACCCTTGGGATCCAACTTTGTGTCTTCTACACAAAATGGGGTGTTTTTAGAAATTAAAATTGCGACTCCTCTAGCCTTAGAGGAGCCCGGGGCTTGGAAGGTTTGAGAAAACCATGGTGTTTTCAAAATTCTTTGCTCTTTTATCTTCAAGTGCGTCTCTTGAAGGAATACTATGTTTGGTTTTTCTTTAACTATTGTGTTAGTTAGTCTTCGCCTTTTTACAGGATTGTTCATGCCTTTGCAGTTCCATGAAAAGATTACATAGTCATTCATTTAAAACCAACTTGATGAAACAGCCCACTATAACTAAAAAAATAATCTAACCTCAATATACAACCTTAACAATAACAGTCGCAACAAACGCCTATTAAATAGACCAAACAACCTCTGCCTATTCAATAGGCTCTGTTAACAGATTTTCCACTAATTACAGTGGAAAGAGTAGGAAAAGAACCAACTTTTCCTATTCCGTTAACTTCCTTCTTAATCCTTATAGTAGTAAAAAAATAAAGTAGTAATTTTGAACCCCCCCCTCCCCGGCTACTATCCTGTTTTTCATACCAGTGTTCTATACTTGTACAAAGTTCTCCCTTCAGAAAGTAATAAGTACAAAATGCATAAACTCAAATTCCCTGTTTTCCCGCCACAAATATGGCGGTCTGTTTGCTACTGGGATTTCCATTTCTTGGTGTCTTCCTATATTCCAAGGTTTTTCTAAGCATTAATCTAAGCCCAAATTTTATATAACTTTTTTCACCATAATACATTAAACTTGTTGACATCCTAAAATATTGTTTAAAAAATAGGTTTTATGCACCATAAAAGATCTTGATAATTCAACCTGATAAATAAATAAAAAAAACTTTCAATTAACCAAGAAAATGATTTATACATCACAATAAATTTTATCACTCTACTAAATAGCATATATTTTAAGCACCCTCTTTTCAAAATTGTGCGGTTTAAATAAAATAGGTTTTAAGCACCATCACTTCAAAATGCACACTATAAAAAAATAGGTTTCAAACACCAAGATTTCAAAATATGTGGTTTAACTAAAATAGGATTTATACTCCAGCCCTTTAAAGGGTGCAATGCAAATAAAATAGGTTTTAATCACCATCACTTAAATAAAATAGGTTTTAAGCACCATGACCTCAAAAATATACAATATAACTAAAATAGGTTTTCTACACCATCACTTCAAAGGGTGCAATGTAAGTAAATAGGGTATAGGCACCTTTACTTCAAAATAGGTAATAAAAATAAAATATGCTTTAAGCACCATAACTGCAAAATAAACAGATTAAATAAAACAGGTTTTATACACCATCACTTCAATAGGAGCAATTTAGGGTTTAAACTCCATTACTTAGACACCATCACTTCAAAATATATTCATTAATCAATTTAACCAATAAATCAGGTTGTGTATTTCCCTATTTATCAAAAAGAATAATAAAATAAAAATAGGTTTCATGCACCATAATATAAATTTGTGTTTATCCCAATAAAAATATTTTTCAACCAAAATATAGGCTTTATGCACCATATCATAAATTAACTTATAGGAAGAGATTAAAGAGTTTTATCAACCACTCCTTATCTAAACAAAAAGAGAAAAAGAAAAAGAAAAAAAAATTTCAGCTGCCATCTTCTTATTCACTTCTGAGATCTTTCGCCACCATTTATAGCTTGCTTCAGGTAAGAAAAGAAAAGATCTTGCGTTTTACTCAGCCTGCGTCATCTTGCTGCTTTTCAAAATTGGGGTGTGCTTCAATCTCCGTTATTTCGGCTTCAGTCAGTTCCACATGGAGTTTTTTCAATAGTGTAAGTCCCGTTTTCAAATCTGAAGCTTGAAACAAAGATCCATCTTTATAAACTGTGACGTTGGAAGTAGCACTCCATCTGAATCTGATCTTAGCCTCTAGTAGTTTTGCAGTGATGATTTTCAAGAGCTTTCTTTTTTCCAAACTCTCAGGAGGGAGATCCAACAAGACCAGTATTTTTCGTCCCCTGTGCATTAGGGAGTTGTTTTTCCTCGCTTCCTTAAGAAGCCTGTCCCTGAAGGCTGCATGCACAAATTGTACCAGGATATCCCGAGGTCTGTTCTGGCGAGCCATCGCTAATGGTCCCAGTCTTTGTGCCTTTGCAATTACTGGGAGCACCCCCTCTTCCAATTTCATAGACTCATTCAGCCAAGAGGATATAAAGACCGAAAGATCGCTTGCGTCTTTCTCCGCTCCCTCTTCTATCCCTCTTAGTTTAACATTAAATTGCCGCCATCTTTGCTCAAGCGACGTAAGTTTGATCTGCATCGTTTTTTCAGATCTTTTTAAGGTGTTTAGTTCTACCTGTAACGTTTCCGTTGCTTCCAGCGCCGATTCTGCCGCTCTGCAAGCTGCTCCAAGCCCTTCTGTTAGTTCTTCTAGTTTATTTTGAACCGGCTGGAGGTGCTCCGCCATCGATTCTTTGAAAAAGCGTTGGATGTCAGCTTTTAAGTCAAGTAGGTCTTTCTTTAGTAGCGGTTCTTCAGTAGTTGTTGTGGAATCCGTTGCGGCCGCCATTTTAGAAAGTTCTGATGCCTGTGGTGTCTGCGGCGTGTCTTTGTGAAAATAAGCTTCCACCGAAGCCGAATTCTTCTTAGTTGAAGGCGTTTTATTTCCTTTCAGTTTGCCCATACCTTTAGAGGCGCTTGACCTTGTTTTTAAAAGATTTTAAAGCCAGGGGAGGAAGGGTCGGTCGGGAGCAGCAGAATCACGCGTCCGCCATCTTGCGACGCTCGGCTCCGCCCCCCCAAGAACCACAGTTCTATACCCTTTGTCTATACCTTGCTGGTTCAGTATGGCCCACTGGGACTAAGAGAGACAGAGTCACAGGGATTGACTAGGATTTCTCTTTCTGGTGGCACCTGGGTTCTGGCCACTGTGTGACAAAGGATGGGCCTTTGGCCTGATCCACCATGGATTCTCTTACGTTCTTATTTTCTTCCCCCACCTTTCAGTATAGAGATATCTGAGAATTCTAGAGTGAACCTTTCTCTGCTTAGCATTCAGAAGGAATTGTGTAAAAATACATAGGAGATAATACAGCTTGAGTGGACCCCAGAAGTCAACTCCCCCATAGCTAGTGTCCTTTGGCAACCCTTAGAGAGTGTGGTCCTTGAAGAAGCATTCAAAAAAGGCCAAGGTACATCCCCAGATACCTCCGTCTGCCTCCAAACGCCTCAGCATCATCTACTATATCTACTATTAGACTAGATCTAATGGGTGGAAATTACAAGGAAGTCGTTACTGGCTAAATATCAGGAGAAACTTTCTAACTGTAAGAGTGGTTGAGCAGTGGAACAGACTGCCTCGGGAGGTGGTGGATGCTCCTTCGCTGGATGTTTTCAAGCAGAGGCTGGACGACCATCTTTCGGGTATGTTGTAGGTATGTAGGGCTATCTTTCGGCTATGCTCCTGCAGAGTGCAGGGGGTTGGACTAGATGACCTGCAAGGTCCCTTCCAACTCTTAACAGTCTATGATTCTATGTAGTCGGCTCAAGAATTTTGGGTCCTCCTGGAACTATATGAGTCCACTCCATGGTGCTTGCATGACAAGTTGGAGTATGATATTGTAATACAGCAGGAGTGAGACACTTTGAAATTTTTTGGGACTTTACTTACCTGCACTTTTGTGACTTTTTTCTGTATTAGTGTTGTAAGAATACCTAGGTTTCATCCAGTCATACTAAGAGTGAACTAGGCATTAAATAGTGTGTGTATTTCACCAGGGGAAAGATGGAAGCCCTTTCTCTGTGCAAACCCAGCCCTGATTCACATGCAGCAACTGAGGATAACATGCAGCTCATGTCTGGCTTTTACGTCTGACTGTAGATAGGGCCCCCAGTCCTAACCTGTTTACTTTGTAATGTTTGAATGCAATTGAGCTTGTCCAATAGCTGTCCCAAGTGAAAAACATATGCCTACTACGTTAGTTATGGATGTGTACAGATGTGTGGTAATTCCTACTTTCCCCTTTAAATACATAAGATGAGTGCATACTTGCTCTGTCTGGATTTTATATGGAAATATTTAAACCTGATTTTAATGTAATGTAAGGTTCAAAGTACATAGGATGCTGGAATTCTGTGACTACAACTTCTGATGTGTTTTTGGCCCACGTTAGCCTGATTTCATCAGATCTCAGAAGGAAGCCAGGGAGGGTCGACCCTGATTAGTACCTGGATGGGAGACCACAAAGGAAGTTCAGGGTTGCTATTAGGGTTGGGCACAAACAGTTCGTGGTGTGCCCAGTTCACGAACCATGAACCGTCACACACTTTTAGCCACCAAACAAACCAGTTCAGTTCATGAAGGTCATGATGTGGTAGAAAGCCCCCCCAGTGTGCTAGAGACACAAAACTTGTAGGAATACTCCAGTTGCCTCTCCTCTACCTGCCCTCCAGGTTTGGTGAGGATTGGATTTACAGGATCTGAGTTGTGCCCCACCCAAAGAAGGTGCCCCCAGGAACGTGCTTTCTAGGGGAATGGCAGGCGATCAGGATGGTCAGGAGTCTATAGAATGGATCCTGTGCAAGTAGAGACATCAAAGTCACAGAGGACCTCCCCTGGATGCTCTTCTACATGCCTTCCAAGTTCTGCCACCCTGTTGTTTTGAAGTCTGGTAAACATTTAGATTGAGGGGAGACGGTCTGTCTGGAAAGGTATCCATTCACAAACCACCATGAACCTCTACGAACCGCTGTGAACAGCTTGAAAGTTCATGGAAATTTTGAGCCCCTTGACCTGCCACAAACTTGACTGCGATTTTTTTTGGTTAAATATAATTAAGAAAATTAAAGAAATAACTAGTGTAGACTTACCTCATGCTCCTGAAGTTTTTCTGCTAGAAAGATGGCCTAAACCTAGAAAAGAAAGGCAGAAAGAAGAATTAGTAGTAAATATCTAATAGCAATAGCACGTATTCTCATTGCTTTTAGATGGTTAGATAAAAAGCCCCCGTCACTTACTCAATGATATAACTGCATATGGGAACATTTTATAATGCAAAAAGTTTCAGTCAATTTAGCAAATGCAGCTCCTGAAAACTATTTTTTAAAAGTTGTTGCAATATGGTACCCTTTTATAAATTATATATGTTAGAAAAAGAAATTATTCCAGATAATCCGCAGTATAAAAAAAAGATATATTTTTGAGACATATATTTGTGTTTAAAGTGGGTTATGTTGTTATTTGTTAAGTTGAAGTAATATTTGTACTGGATAAAGTTATATTGCTTATAAGCAAAGTTGTAACATTTCAAAAAATTATTAATAAAAAAACTCCTTGACTTTGCGAAGCATGAACTGGCCAAAATTCATCACGAACTTTAGTTCATGAGCCGGTTCATGCCCATCCCTAGTAGCTATGCATTGCCTTGAAAATCTGCAAGATTTAATGGCACTTTCCACCACCAGGTTTAGATGAAATTTTAGGGAAACCTTCTAAAGCCGACTCAGCACCAGAACAAACTGCCTCAGGAATTTGTAAGGTCCTTCTTAGAGCCAAACAGCACGTTACTATTTTTTATGCATTTTCATCGTGCTTTCAGCTGCCGGGAAAGCACATGAAAATGTGTGGGAAAGGTAATGTGTAGTTTGGCTCTTTCTGCTCCATAAGAAAAGTTTGCAGAGTGATTCCATTGACAACTGTTCTTTCTTGCAAAGTGGGTGAGAAGGGTTGGTTGAAAACGTCGGCCCGCAGCCCTAAGGCAGCTTCCAGCCTTTGCAGCCAGATGTTTGGCACTCCCTGAAGATTCCAGGCATTGTGAAATAAAGTAGAACTGTTGCTCCTGTATGAGTTCTCAGAGGAGGCTCCAGAGAGCAGAGCACTTTTAAATTATGCATTTGCATAGCTGTTTTGGGAGATGAATCGATCTTACTGGAAGCCGATATCACAGTGACAGGGGCTTGCTGGCAGTGCCGTTTGCAACCTGGCAATTCTGTGTCTTTGCAGACTAGAGGCTGCACTTTGGCAGCACTGGGGGCAAGCAAGCTCCTGAAGAGCCTGGCTAAGGTCAAAAATGACATCAACGCTGCTGGGGAATCGGAGGAACTGGCAAACGAGTATGAGACCAGAGCTGTGGGTAAGTTCCACTACAGGAGGCTCCAAGCCCATAGGAGATGTAATGCAAATGCACATAGAGGAGGCTGTGACTGATCAAGATTTAATTTAAACATCTAGCTTTGAATTCAGTACCAGCGTGAAAAGATGCCGGCATCCATGATCTCAGTGCCAACAACGTTGGGAGCCCCTTGCCTCCTCACACATTATGGGAACCCCATGCCTCTTCACACATTATGAAGTACATGGGGTGTGTCTGAATCCCCACCCTGTGTATGACGAATAGAAAGCTGTTTTGGGACATGAATCCCAAATAGCCAATAGAAAGCTGTTACCGGGATAGATCTCTAAATGGCAAGCTGTCAACTACTTTAGTTGACAGTTCTCAGCTGCTGCAAGTTAATCACTGCCGCCAGCCCAAGCAACAATTCTGATAACAAGCCGGCAGGTGGGAGTGATGACTCCTGTAGTCCAGAATGCTAACACTTAGACAGAAAAACTCTCTTAAAGGAGACCAGTTTCATGACACAGAGTTAGAAGGGATCCTAGAGGTCACCTACTCCAACCCCTTTGCTCAGTGCAGGAATTAGTCAACTACTCCACTCTGCTTAAAGGAGTGCACGTCTTTTAAAAAATGTTTTTAAATGGTTGAAAAAAGTGTTTACAGGAGAAATTCTTGTGGGGCTGTGCCTTCAAGAAAGGGGGTGGATCTCCCAAAAGCTTCACCATAGCTATGGTCCTGCACCCGGTGCTATTTCCCCAGCCTGAAACAGTCCCAAAGATATGTTCCTGAGCCTATTGGGGAAACCCACATGTATCCTAGGGAGCATGTCAGTTTCTCCAGATAGCATTCCCTAGGACTGTTTCAGACTGGGAAAGGCTGAAGCCTGTTCTTCAGGTGTACCACGGTTCTGATCCTAAGGTGGCTGGAGGAGAAAGGGACTGTACTGAAGGGAAAAGGGGGCCCGGTTATAGTTTTTTTTGCCCAGGGCCCCCAAACACCTGTAACAGGCCCTGGATACAAAAATAATGAAAACAGTTTTTCTTTCCAGGTAGAGTTATATTGTGTAGTGGGTTGACCGCGTGGCTAGGCCCACTCAGCTCCCATAACATGGTGCACGCTTGACTCTTACACAACTAAGACAAAGACAAACGGCCAGGAGGCCAACTATATACATATCCAGGGGACACCCCTGGATCCCATTGGGAGGTTCGAACTTCCCTCCCCGTTTCTATTGGCTCCCCGTTGGAGAGACCAAGAGACCAGTTCCCATTGTCCACCCAGGGTCAAGCCCTGGGTACTCGCTGGCCCCTGGTGGCGGCCAGCGGACACAACATCCCTCCCCCCATGGTTCGCGCCCCCCCCTATGTCACATAGTCCTTTAGGTACGCCGGTTAAAAGATAAGAGATTATTTGGGGATTTACTTTCTGTATGGATTTTGTCACTTTTTAAAAGAGCTGTTCACAGAATGCTACAGCAGTGATGAAGATCTGGCTGAACAACTGCTTGTCTATTCGTGTGAGGCTTGGGGTGGCAGCAATTGTCTGGAACTTGCCGTGGAGGCGAAGGACCAGCAGTTCATTGCCCAGCCAGGAGTCCAGGTAAAACAGCAGAGGGAAAGGGCAGGTCGCCAAGATGGGTAGATTTCATTCAGTGACATTGGATCAATATTCCCTCTAGTGGCATCTAAGTGGTAATGGAAAAATACTGTTTTTAAGATGGAAAATTTGGACTGCAAACTTCGCACTTGTGTTAGGGTATGCCTTCCAGGAATGTTCCAGAGAGTAAGGCCCAAACTAAACACGCAGGGTCACCCGGTCATCTTTGCTCCCCAGCAGGGGGTGGGAGTGAGCTATCCTGGAGTGCAGGGGCGGGGCAACATTGCCATGTGCAATGGTCACTAGCATTATGATGTCACTTCCCCGTGATGTCATCACTCTGGGGATGTTGTGCTGGGTGGTGTGTTTGGGGCGGGGCTTCCCCCTGCTGGCCGGCGGTGGATTGTAGCCCACCAAATTGGGGGATCCTCAGCTCGCACCTGGGGGCCGGCAACTCTATAAACATGTCATGGTAGCCTGATAGGACCCTTAAATGTGACAAGTTGTATCTGGTAGGAATGACCAGGAACAGAGAAGCGGCAGGAGGGAACAGCCACAAATTTTGCGTGTGGGATACAGGGGGAAGAAATTTGGCAATGGGAACATCTGATGGGAAATAGATCAAGATCTCCCTGGTGCTGTTGCCTCTCCACTCCCAACTGTCCCACACAAAGTGACTTTTCTGTCTTTAAATGTTAAGGTTGACAACCTCCAGGTGGAGCCTGGAGATCTGCCAGAATTACGACTCATCTCCAGACTACAGGGATAAGTTCCTGTGGAGAAAATGGCTGCTTTGGAGGGTGGACTCTGTGGCATTACATCCTCCCCCTCCCCAAATCCTACCCTCCTCAGGCCCCACCCCTAAATCTCCAGGCATTTTCTAATCTAGGGTTGGCAACCCGATTAGAGGCCCTGTCCAGTGTTCCCTTTAAGCCTCCGGCTCCTACATTTTTGTCTCAGCTCCGGAAGGATGGCTCCAGAGCAAACTAATTTATGCAGCAGCCAAATCGCTTACTCACAACTTTAATGCCAGCAGCTCACAAAGTAGCATTTTCGCTCACAAGACTCCACAGCTTAGAGGGAGCGTTGGCCCTGTCATACCACCATTACTTGCAAATTGGAAGGGCACAGAATGGACCTTTCATGGCGTCATGCCAGCTGTGTCTTCCAGGGAGCAATTCTGGAAAGAATTCAGAAAGCTCTAGGACTTAACAGAGCTGTGAAAGGCAAAAAGCTCTCTTGAGGCTATCAGTTAGCAGCTCTGAGAAGAGAGTCTTGACTCACTAGACAAAGTGCACTCCACATTCGGTGACTAGCTGTAATGCTGGATGGTTTTGAACTGTGTTGGCGAATAGTCTTCCCTCTCCAGTTTTTGTGGATGTTTGTATTATGTTCATGCCCTGAACTTTTAGGCCCAAAATGTTTAACTGATCAAAAAACTTTTGATCTATTAAAAAGATGCCTTCAATTGAGTAAGCAGTCGGGAATGTTGTTGTTGATATTATTATTTTGCATTTTTTAGAAACTCAAGTACGCACGAAAATTGCAGGAAGCCGATGCCATCTTATAAAAGGCCCTCCTTCCCTTTTCAGGCATAGGAGAAAATGCCTTTTCCACGATTCTGTTGCCTTCAGTGACATGTGCTCCTGTCAACTAATAACAAAGAACATATGCGCTTTTCTTTAGATATATTGTTCCACAAATGTACACAGTGTACAAATGTATGCAGTCATTAACACATATACTGTCAATCAGTGAAGATGTTCTGAGTTTAGTGCTCTATCCTGTGGTTTTGCTTCGTGGGCTCTGAACAGCTTCCATGAAGTGTCCCAGAAACCTCCCATCTTGGCAGAGCCAAAGTTCTTTCACAAGCCTGAGCCACAGAAAGGTGCTCTGTGCCTTTCAGAAAGTCTCTTCAGAATACCAACCATTATTCTACTGCTCATAAGAGGGGGGGACATCTGGGTCAGATCCACTGACAACTGTCCAATGGCTGAATGTTTGTGTTTGTTTTTCCAGAATTTTCTTTCGAAGCAGTGGTACGGAGAGATCTCCAGAGACACTAAAAACTGGAAGATCATTCTGTGCCTTTTCCTTTTCCCTTTAATAGGGTGCGGCTTCATCTCCTTCAGGTAAATTATTTTCCGTTAGCTGGATTGTTTTTAAAGAAAAATAAAAATGATTCCTGAACAGCTTTTACTGTTTTTTTTGTAAGTGTGTGTGCGTGTGTGTGAGAGAGAGAGTGTTTTCATGCTGCCGTCTTCCTTCCAGGTTTGCTTCCAAGTAGACCATTCCAAGTGTTTAAAGAGTTTGCTGTAGTTATATTGGTACTAGGGTTGCCAGGTCCGGGTT